>NC_091082.1:67427500-67727500 GCF_032405125.1 Capricornis sumatraensis
TGCTATTATACTCACCATTTCTACATGCATTGAGTTTTTCCTATTTGATTACATTTAATTCTCCCAAAATCACTTTGAGGTACACTTTATTGTTTCTTATGGCTATGCATGAGTTGTCAGTCTTGTCTGACTCTTTGCAACCCATGGACTGTAGCCTCCAGGCTCCTCTCTTCATGAGATTATTCCAGCAAGAATACTAGAGTGGGTTGCTATATCCTCCTCCAGGGGAACTTCCTGACCCAGGGATCAAACTTGTGTCTACTCCATCTCCTGCATTGGCAGGCAGCTTCTTTACCACTGAGCCACCCGGGAAGCCCATTGTCTCTTATTTATACACAGAGAAATCAAAGTTCAGAGATTACATAATTTACCCAACAGCACATACCTAGTCAAAGTTCTAGAATTAGTATTAATATCTTATGGTTTTCCCACTGAACTACTCTCATGACCCTTCAGGGTGGGTGAAGCCAGTGTTCACAAATGAATATGAATTTTGTTAGAATTTTTTTCTCTTAAATGTCATCTGAAGTTGCCATTTTCACAGCATCAGGGATTCTGAATTAGAAGCTGGTGATGAAGGGTGAAGGTGATGGCAGTTAAGGGGATAGAGTGTGATCAGGGGCTTTTTATACAACTGGGAGACTTGGCGAGGGTCCTGGAGAGCAGAGACTGGAGAAGCCTGAGTAGGAAAGGGGTCTGCACGTCATTTCAGGTGCTTCGCTGTTCTTGGCAGAAGGTAAGAGTGTGTTTTTTACTACTCACCTTCTGTAAAGCTCAGTGGCATACCCCTGGCATGGTAATCCTTGAAATACTGGTTTTAGTTTGCTAAGGTCATTTCCCTACTCAGAAAACTTGAATGGTTCCTAGCGCCTTTCTTTTCCAATCTAAATTCCTCCTTTTAATGGTTGAGACCATCTGCAGTCTGGTCCTGTCCCTTCTTTGAACCTTTTCAGAATAACTCAGAAAGGTTGTCCCCACTAAGCAAGTCTGTCCACATCATACTTTCTCTCTGGGCCACCCTTGCTTTTAAATTTGCACCCTTGTTGGTGGTGTTTCACTTCCCCTTCTCTTCAAACCCTTCAACCTGTCTTATTTGGTAAACCTAAAGATATTTCCTCCTCTAGAAATCATGTGACTCTTGAAGCTGAATCACTGTGTAATAAGTTGTAGTATTCCCTGATTTCTTCTGTTTCCCCTCTAGTCATGTTATAAATCTGCTCAGAGGAAGAGAAAACTTTTAGATTCTCTTCTTTGAACGCCCCCTTCCCTCATTGTGTCCCCCTACCTTCCCTCTCCACTCCTTTGCCCTCTCTTTTTTACCTCCTCCCTCCCCACCCCAAGTGTTTGTTCTATCTGTGCATCAGTTTATCCGTCTTTGCTGTCTTTTGTTTTTCTGTCCATCCATCCTCCTTCCCTTTTTCTTCTTCTAGCTGCCTGTTCCTACTATGTAAGCTTAGGCAAATTACCTTTCCACTCATCTCTAAAAACAGGGATATAATGTAATAACTTTGTAGGATTTGTTTTGATCATTGAGTGAATTTTTAGTGGAAAAGTGCTTAGAGCAGGACCTACTGGATGGCAGGCACTCCATAAATGTTAGCTCTGATTTGTTATTGTTGCAGTGTTTTGTGCATTTCAATGTATAAAACAAAATGATAAGATTGTCTATAAAAGAAGTAATTTTTTTACATAAACTCAGGTCATTATTTTAAAAAGTTATTAAATAGAGGTTAATTTTAAACTTATAAACACATCGACAATCTAAAATCGCTAATCATCCTAATCACAGTTAACGTAAATATTTATATTTTGATCTTGACAGTGAGAACTTATTTTTGGAATTCCACATTGCCTGAATTGAAGGAATGTTACTTCCGACAAATTTTGTTTCCTTCATCTGCTTTGGGTTCCAGGAGCCTCATTGGCTTGTTTACGTATTTTATGTGAATATCTCGTCTTGAAGGTCTTGGACCTTGCTAGTAGTATAAATTCCATTGCTGTGTTTATGCTGGAGCATGCCTAGGATAACAGATTTTCATTTCATTTCGTAGGCACCCTCCTCCAGCCACCATGGCAAAGACATGCAGGTACTTCTCTTTCTGTACCAGAATTTTTTAATAAACCATCTTATCACTGATTGGGTAGACTATCAGTCTCTCTGGTTTTATTCTAGTTAAAATTGTGTGTGGATGGGGTAGAGAGGATAGTGTGTGTGTCTCAGTCCTCATCTCTTGGTTGCTTTTTCTGTTCAACTGGTGTCAGAGTCCAAGCCCCCATCTCTAAATATCCCTTGTTGTCGGTTTTTAGCCATGTTGCTAGAAATAGAAATGTGGTGTTTTTTTTTAAAAACCCACAGCTGTGCCAGCTCATCGTTGCTGTACTTAGGCCCTTCTCGAGTTGTGGGGAGTGGGGGCTGCTCTAGCTGTGGATGCATGGGCTTCTCGTTGCGGTGGCTTCTCTTGTTATGGCGCACAGGCTTAGTTGCCCCACACCATGTGGAATCTTCCGAGACTGGGGATCGAACCCATGTCCCCTGCTCTGGCAGGCAGATTCTTAACCACTTAACCATCAGGGAAGTCCTGTATTCATTTAAATGTGTATATTATTGTGTGCACTGATTATTTGATTGCCATTATGCCGGTATGTTTATTGTTAATTGGACATTTATTTAATGTTGTCATGAAAACAACTGCTTTGTTCAATCATTCATTCATGTTTCACAGATAGGTGCTTAAGTTAGGCAATTAAGGTCAGTATTGTGTTTATGTGCCTGAGTGCAAAGATGAAAAATCATGGTTTTTCTGTTGTGTTTTGTTTTCAATATGGGTCCTTGACATCAAGAAGCTCAAAGTTCATTATGGAGAGATACATCAATCAGTGAGAAAATGGAGCAATAGAATTTTGACAAAAGAGCAGTGGAAGCATAAAGGAAGGAGACTAATGACCTCTTTGTGGGAGGCATTGGGGAGCTCATATAACCCTGGATGGATGTATATCATACCCTCTTTCTTTTTATTTCTTTTGTAATAACTTGAACTTGTTATAAACAAATACCCAAAGATAATCTTGTTTTGTGCTCTAGTAGAAATGATTTTAAGAGGCAACCACATTCTTTACTAAACTTCTCTCAAAATAGCTCAGTATCAGTCATGTCGAAGACAAAATTGTCTTTTTTTGTTACTCATCAGTGTTTTTTGATGGCTATAATTATTGAAACAAAGTATTGGGGGATTTGGGACTAATCTCTAATTTTCTTAAATAAAAAGAAGGCACTGAAAGTTTAGCTGTCATACATGCTGAAAGTGCTGTGATATACAGGCCATTCAAACCTTTTGCCTTCTATGTAAAAATAAAGTGTGTGTCGCTCGGTTGTGTCCAACTCTTTGCAACCCCATGGACTGTAGCCCACCAGGCTCCTCTGTCCATGGGATTTTCCAGGCAAGAGTACTGGAGTGGGTTGTCATGCATGCCCTCCTCATTGTCATATAAAATGTGTCTTTAATATTTATTTTAAGAATGGCATTCTATCATGTATACTATCATGTAAGAATTGAATCGCCAGTCTATGTCTGACGCAGGATACAGCATGATTGGGGCTGGTGCATGGGGATCACCCACAGAGATGTTATGGGGAGGGAGGTGGGAGGGGGTTTCATGTTTGGGAACACATGTAAGAATTAAAGATTTTAAAATTTAATAAAAAAAAATAAATAAAGTAAAAAAAAAAAAAGAAAATAGGCTTTAAAAATTAAAAAAAAAATAAATAAAATAAAATAAAATAAATTTTAAAGGAAAGCAAATGCTATGATGGCTTATAAATATTGAGTTTCTATTATGGTGTTTTAATTTCACCATATTGCTTTTTTTTCTTATGAAATTTATATGATCATAATAAGATTTAGGTTCTGTGGTTGAAGTTGTCATTTCTATTTTCATATTTTTCCTTATAATTGTCTATTTGAATTTTTTAATGTGATTATGTACAAAGGCATTAAGGTCACTTTTGGTTTTCACTGTTGTAAATAGTGTTTGTTTGAATAACTTTTAATCTATGTAGTTTTTTCTTCCTCACAGTTTTAGTGAGATTAATTTTTGTAACTGAGCATTTAAGCCAGCATGTATAAGCGTATCAATTCTGTATTATCTGAATGTTTCCAAAGAAATTGCACTAATGAATTACATTTCACTATTTTCCTTATAGTTGCTTAACTCTTCTGAAGTATAGTTTGTAAAATTACTAAGTGTTTTTAACATAATATTCCTAGTGATGATAGCATAAATTATTTTAGAAAACAATACATAACTGGTATTATGATAGGAGATTAATTAGTGAGAAGTTGTCACTTTAACTTTACCCTCTTGGTATTTTGTTTTGAATAAAACAATTTTCTTTCCTAAAAAAATAAAATGAAAAGTATTGGGCTTCTTGATGGAGATACTATTGAGAAGGTGACGAGTTAGGAGACTGAATGATTTTGCCTCTTATTTAATAATCTGGTTTGGGCTTCCCTAGTGGCTCAGCTAGGTAAGAAACCACCTTCAATGTGGGAGACCTGGGTTCGATCTCTGGGTGGGAAGATCCCCTGGAGAAGGGAACAGCTACCCACTCCAGTATTGTGGCCTGGAGAATTCCATGGACTGTATAGTCCCTGGAGTCGCAGAGTCGGACACGACTGAGCGCCTCCACTTTCTTTTTTTTCTTTCTTTCTTTGTGACCTCAAGCAAGGAGCTAAATCTGCATATTTCAGGTTTTGTATTTGAGGATTATATTGCTTGGAAAGAAGCAGTATTGATGTTTGGGCGATTATATTGAAGCACTATGCCTGTCTGGAGATTTAAACCCTTCTAAAGGACAGTTTTTAGAAGTTTCAGAAGAGAATAGTAGGAAATAATTTAACTAAGAAAAGTGCTTCTGTGATGTTGGTGTTTACTGTGAATGATTGTGCTGTTTATACATAGTACTGGGAAAAGTAAATAATATTAAAGCATGTATTTGTCTTATCCAATTTGAACATTTTTGTGTGCAAAGCACAGAAATGTATTGAGGCACATGTTGTGAAAATTAACCCATGCCTGTTTCTTGGGACTTGCAGTGTTTTTATGGTATTGTATGAGGCTTTGTTGTACTTGAACGCTGTTAAATACTGTTGATGTGTAGTACATTTGTATGTGATTATTAGAATAAGACTTTCATTAAGGTATGCTTTGCTGCCTTTCATTTCACATAATGGTTTTGAATATTACAGCTTTCATTAGGATATTTGAATTACTTTTTAATTAAATGCAGGCAGAGAGAGTGATTCTTTACTCTCAATAGTTCACAAATGTATTAGCGTTTACTCCTGGTATATTACCTGCTTTTTAGTAAATATTAACCATGCTGCTGCTGCTGCTAAGTTGCTTCAGACATGTCCGACTCTGTGCGACCCCATAGATAGCAGCCTACCAGGCTCCTCTGTCTACAGGATTCTCTAGGCAAGAGTACTGGAGTGGGTTGCCATTTCCTTCTCTGAATATTAACCATAAAATTTATTTATTTGATATGTAAATTAGACTAAGGATACATTTCTTTTAACGATTTGATGAATTTTTCTTAGCACTAGGGGGCACTCTTGATCTATGAATTCGTATCTAAATTAATCAGGTGCAGAATGTGGAATGAAGTTAAAATTGTTTGAAAACATTTCATTGTAAACTGAATATTGCCTTCAGAAAGAATTTGAATTATCAAGTTCATTTTGCATAGTAGCATAAATATAAATGATTCTTAGTAAGATTCTTAAGAATAAACAAAGTTTATAAAATGAAATACTGTAGATTGGAGTACATTAAAGTATTTATGTGCTCTATTCCTTTTCACATTGGTTTTCCAAATGATTATTTTTAAAATCATTGTTCCTAATATATTTGTAATTAAAAAAATTCTATCACAGTGTTTTGTGCATAGCAGGAAGTTAGGATATATCTGAAGAAATGAAGATAAATTTAGGATGTGACTGAAGTCTGCCACCATTAGTAAAAATTTTTAAGCATTTGAAAACCAGCAGCGTGTTTTTGCTACATCTGGGAAACATAGTTTAGGCATTCTCATTCATTGTTTCTGCCATCAGGATATTGCTGATGCCCACCAACAAGTGTTTTGTCGGAGGAGTATTCCTAAGATTTTTTTTTTTTTTAATTAGAAGATTCTCTTGAATTTAAGCTTCGTGTGGATTCAGTAGCGAGTAGGCAGAACATGCATTATTATAACAGCACTCTTCATGTGTGTCAGCACTGTTTTAGGTGCTTTGCATGTATTAATCTCTCATCACCACTCTGTGAAGTAGGTACTTCTATCTCTGTTTTATAGGTAAGGAGATTGGGCACAGAAAAGGTAAACAGGTCACTGGGTTTAAACTTGGGCAGTTTTGTCCTGTAGTTTGTGCTTCTAAATCACTGCCATACATTGCTTTTCCAGAGAGAGGAAACTTAGCATTTCAGGCAAATTAGTATTTCAAGCTCCGGTTAAGTGGGTATAATTTTATAATGTACAGCATAGGGAATGTAGTCAGTAATATTGTTAATAACTCTGTGTGGTGACAGATGGTTACGAGCCTTATTGTGATGGTCATTGTAATGTGTAAAAATATCAAATCCCTATGTTGTATAGCTGAAACTAATAATGTAAGTCAATTATACTTCAGTAAAAATAGATACAGTTTTAAATACCTAATTGATAGACACTTATCATTTCTCTTCTGGAAAATATCATAGAAATTTAAAGTTTGAAAGGGGCCTTACTCTATTTAGAGGAAGAAATTGCCTCCGAGATAGATAGTTACCAATATACCCATCTAGGAGGCAGTTTCTTTGTGGCAAGGGATTAGAATCACAAGTAAACATTTTGAGTTTCAGTAAAGTAGAAAAAATATGGTAATGTGGAAAAAATATTTGACAAGAATTTCAGATGGCTTGAAGTTTATTCTTGACTCCTCATTTACCAGCCTGTGTCCTCAGAGACAGTGTCTGTGTTATGAGTATAATGAAATCCTCCTTAATTAGCCTTATCGTCATTGTGAAGATCAGTGAGATAATGGATTGAGGCTATTCAATAAGCTTTAAAGCCCTATACAAATAAATATATATATCATATATTGTGTTATTTTTATAACATGTGATATCTTTATAAATAATAATGTGTTTTTAATTATTTGTGATGTCTTTGTCAACTATCAACTTACAAACTTTGTAACTGTAGACTTTCAGCAATGCTAAACTTACTCAGTATGGTTGATTTAGGGATGTCATTTAGATCTCTAAGACATTATTTTGTTAGGCCATGTGTTACTTTGCAAGATTTTTTTTACACTTTTTATTTTCTTAAAGCAAACACTTAAAATTTTTTTCTAACAATAAATGAAAAGTTATATGTTTGTTTTGCAAATAAAGAACATAACAGTAGCATGTATGTATTGAACATATGTGTTGAAAGTAGCATAATAGGATTGTCCTCAGACTGGATTTACTGATTTACCTGAAATGAAAAACAGAATTTGGTAAACTGGAAGTATTTTATTTGGGGGCATGATGAGAGGTATGGATTTGTTTTCTTAAACTTCCAATAAGATGCACAGTTAAAGTTTTCTGTTTATTTTTTTTGCAGGAATAATAATGTATTTGTGGCCTTGGACGTGAAGCAGTCAGCCTTCTGTTGCTACTAAATAGCGTCAGGGACTGATGTTGTGGGAAGCATGGACCTAATGAACGGGCAGGCAAGCAATGTTAATATTGCTGCAACTGCTTCTGAGGTAAGACATTTAAGAAGTTTAGTTGTAAAATTTCTTACCTGGCATTCTAATTTTTTTTTAAGCATTATGGTTGGTTACAGATTTTAAATCATAGCTTGAGAAAAGGGTTATAGGCTTTTCAGTTTTTTAAAAAGCTATTTTAATTGTACCATCCATGTATTCATTATACATTTTAGGAGTTAATCCCTACCTACTTAATATAATTGACAGATAATGATTACTTAAAACTCTTTTTTAGTTTTAGTTTTGAAGGATGCATTGGATTTCTTCTTAAGGCATTTTCACATTATATGAACCTTGAGGGCAGTAGAACAAGTGGGGCAAAGAATGGCCATGTTGACACTCAGATCCCTTGGTTCCAAGCCTGCTGAAGGAGCCTGGAGAACCGTTAGGCTGCAGTGCTGAAAGGGCTCTTCTGGTGCTGTAGCTCAGACTGTTGGAGATGGAGATGAAGACTGAACTAGATGCTCATCTCTGGTTAATGGATTATGATTTTATTTTTGCCGCACCCCCACCCTTTTTTTTGCTTTGTCTATAGATCTAGGGTACTTGCCTGCTTTCCTTAATACTTTCAGCATCTAGCTTCTGTATTTCCCCTTTATTTCATCCTTACCATAGAGGATGAGAAAAAAATGTTTGATGCTTTTACACCTTGACTTCAGAGTTCCCTGGTAATTTCAGCTTCGTTTTGCCAAGCCAATTTACGTAGGCCTTGCTGTTGTTAGAATATTCTCAGTCAGCAGTTTCAATTATTTTTCCTATGTAGATTATTTCCATATTTTTAATTCTAGCTCTGGCTTCTGTTACAGATTTTATTAAGCATTTATGATGGACCAGGCATTTTACTTATAATATGAATAAAATCAGTTTACTTGTTTCTCTTCTGCTCTACTACTTGTAAAAAAAAAGTAGCTCACTCCCCTTCTCTGACTTCCATCAGTAACTTCCATCAGTAACATCACTATTTCCTTAGCATCTAAGTTCAGTTCTATAGATTTTGCATTAACCTGCTTCTCCTTTGCTCAGCACAACCATTTTCACATCACAACAGGGAGAGTCCACGAGCAGAACGTAAGCTGGAATCCTCTGTAATGTAATCATCGAGTAACATCTTGGGTCCTGCCCACACTCTAGTAGAGAGGATCACACAGGCCAGTGACCACCAAGAGACAGAGAATGCCTGGCAGCTGGCTTAGAGCCTGGCCACCACAGCTTATCTCTGAGAACCAGTCCTGTTCTCCTTGTTGCTACTAGAAGCATCTTGTTTTGGTCAGTTATTATTTCTTGTCTAAAATATTGAGAGGCCTTTTATTTTGATCTTGCACTTCTGTTCTCTGCTGTTTTTGGTCCATTTGACTATAACTCAATTTTAATATTCTTAAAATACAGTTGTTATACTTTATTGTATTCCCAAACTGTCTGTGGTTCCTCGTTACCTACTAACTAAATACCCATGACATTCAGCCCTGCATTTAGGACTTTTCTCAAAATGGGCTTAAATTTTCTTTCTAATGGATTTAACTACCACTGATTCTCTACTTGAAATTTATATTCTAATGAAAGAATACTACATCTTGCTGATGTTTAAACCCTCAGCTTTTTCTATTTTAAATGCTATACCTTTATGAAAGTTTTCTCCTGATTCCCTAAACAGGAGCTTTCTTCTTTCTGAAGCTATTACTTAAAAAAAATTTTTTTTAATCATTTTTTTTCATAAATTTGTATACAGCTTTTATTTCTCCTTGAGGCATGGATTAAATATATTTGTAAATATGTCTATATTGCATGTATATTTACTTGTTATCTTTATAATCATATTTCTTAACTTTGTTAAATGTATGTGGGTATATGATGGTATATTTATGACTTTATGTCCTGAAATATATGAGATAATATGATAGGAAACAGTACAGAATTGTTTGTTAAAATAAAGCAGATCATTTCACTTGTATAAAAAATTATGTTGCCTTTTCTAAAAGTAGATGAATTCCATGAGACCTCAGAGTAGTATAATTCAGTATGTGAGAAGTAAGGGTAGAAAGTCTGCCTTTTAAATTATCTTCCTGCTATGTCAAGAAAATAAAATTTAAAATACATATTTTTCTACCTTCTCTTAAAATAAAGATGTATTAACATATCAAAATGCAAGCTTCTCAAAAATGCGGTACCCTTACCCTTCTATCTTTACCTTTTAGACCTATCCTGTGCTTAAGAGTCTGGTATCAGTAGAGGGGTGGTGAACTTTTTTCATACATTTAGAAGTGTCAGTAGTTTTTTAGTCTTTCAGTGGATAAAGAATGACTACTGTGAACTTAGTGTACATTATGTCTCAGTACTGCTTAGCTTCTTATCAATACCAGCCAGTTTGTCGCCAGTGGGGAAGCAGGTAGAAACACATCACTCATAATTTTTTAAGCCCCTGCTAATGGTTTGTAAGAAGGAAAGGAGGAAAATGATTATTCGTGTTGATAAGATAAGCATTAAGATAATGGCACCCCACTCCAGTACTCTTGCCTGGAAAATCCTATGGATGGAGGAGCCTGGTGGGCTGCAGTCCATGGGGTCGCTGAGGGTCGGACATGACTGAGCGACTTCACTTTCTCTTTTCACTTTCATGCATTGGAGAGGGAAATGGCAACCCACTCCAATGTTCTTCCCTGGAGAATCCCAGGGACGGGGGAGCCTTTTGGGCTGCTGTCTGTGGGGTCGGACACGACTGAAGTGACTTAACAGCAGCAAGATTGCCATTATGATCTGCTCATTTCTTTTGAATGAGTTAGAAACTTGGAGAAAATTGCCAAGTTATGTTTAAAATGAATGTCTTTACCTGACAGAATATATTTATTATTTGGTAGTTACTGGATTAGTATATATACTGTTTAACTGATGTCTATTTGAATTATTGACATGAATAAATTTCTGTGTTAGTCTTGGAATATAAAATAACATTGTTGACATATTGTAAGCTAGTCATAGTTACAGAGAGCAAACACATGGAATAAGATAAATATATGAAATCCGTTTATGAGACTTTGGGTTTCTGCTCAGACACATAAAGAGCTTGGAATTTATGACTCTTGTCCTCACAGCTTGAAAAAAGCTGAACAATCTGAAAACCTGCTCTGTTGGAGAACTGATGTCGCAGAGCAAATCGACAAGTGGTGCCCTGAAAACTGGAGAGAGAAGCAAATAGAATCACCGTTTACCAAGAGCAGAAATCACTGGAGTCGAGAAAGGGCAGGAACACTTACTGTAGTTGACAAGCTGCTAGAGGCTCTGTGTGGACTAGCTTGAGAGTTAACATCTCCTGGGGGCTTAGTTTTAGGCCTCCCACCCCACTTTTGTGAATTTTACCTCCAGGAGCTCCACCAAGTTTTCACAGTGAAGATCATGGAAAAATCCCTCATGCTTCCAGCTGGAGGAGGGGAAGTAACTATTTTGAAATATACTAGGGGGAAGTAATCATCCTGAAATATGCCCAGCATGTTCTTTTCTCCACCTGTCCTTGGGGGAGACTTTACCAGATCCTAACCTACCTGGGGAAAGAGAAATACCCAATTCTGAGCCCTCCAGCCTTCCTGTCTTACTTTCTAAGGGAAGTCTGGGGTACTGAGAATCACCTAAGGTCACAGCCCAAGTGCACAGCCTCACCAAAGTAACAGACTATAGGGCGGTGGAACATATCTCCTCTTCCTACTTCCCATACCTTACCACCACATCAACAGGGTTCCTGTGTGATAATAAAGGATCACAGCCTAAAAAACTGCAAGGCACATGTCTTATCTAAGGAGTTTCTAGGGAAACCCAGAGACAAAAACAAGGACACTACAGGAAAGTGAAGACACCTCTAGCCACAACAAATAGTAAACAACGTAACTCCTATCTAGATAAACATAAACTCTTACACTAAAGGCCTGTTTACCTCAGTTTCTGTTACCCACTAAGTCACATCTGACTTTCAGCAAATTTTAAGACATGCTGAAAGGTAACCAGAAAAACTTAGATTGAAGAGGCAAAGCAAACAATGCAGTAAGAAACTCCAAATATGGCAGGAGATTTTGGAATTAACAGGCTGGGAATTAAAATAACTATGATTAGTAATGTTAAGAGCTCTAATGGAAAAAATGGACAACATGCAGGAATAGATGGGTAGTATAAGCAGGAATATTGAAACTCTTAAGAATCAAAAGGAAATGCTGGAAATCAAAAACGTACCAGAAATGAAGATGACTTTGATTGACTCACCAGTAGACTGATGACCAGCAGACACCTAAGGAAAGAATCAGTGAACCTGAAGACATTTCAGTAGACTCTTCCCAAGCTGAAGTGCAATGAGAAAAATCGAATGAGGAAAACGGAACTCAATATTCAAGAATGGTGGGGCCAGTGACAAAAGGTATAGTGTATACATAATGGAACATCAGAAGAGGAGAAAGAGGAAGGAGCAGAAGAAATATTTTAAGTAATAATGGTGCAGAATTTCCCAAAATTAACGAGAGATCCCTTCCTTTGTAGTGATTTCGATATTTAGTTGCTACTAAAAGGGTAGCAGAGTCTGACAGGACTGAGCAACTGAACTACACTGAACTGAACTGAAAGGGAAGGAAAAAGTAAAAATGAAACATAATGACAAGTGCTCAAAACTGATGTATAATAGCTATTAGCTTGACATACATATTATACCTCTGTAATTGAAACTTTGGTTAATTTTTTGTGCCATTGACTGTAACCTGATATTCTACCACCATTTAACAGAACGTGATCTGAATGTTCTTACAGTGCTTTTTCTTTGATTTCAATGATTTGCAAAATGCATATTTATTTTGTAGTACAGATGAAGTGGAAATTTAACAGAAATAAGGTCTTCAGAGCCAAAAGCCACCTTTTGTTCTACATATGGCAACAACAAATTAAAATTAAGCAGTAACCTTAAAGCAGAAAACACTTAAATTTGTACTGTAATAGGAAGGGCAGTAGCAATTGTACTACCACAGACAGGCATTCACTTGACAGATAGGACTGGGTTATTTAGTTAATGGAATTGTAAATGTTCTCCTGTTAGGAAAATAATTTATCTTTTTCTTAATAAACATTAGTTTTAAAAATTATAGATGAGTGTATCCTCTCCCCCCGCCTTTTTTAAAAATCTCATTTGAAAATCATTGAACTTGTTAAAATCTTTCATTTCTATTGGAAATGATAGGACGTTCAGGTGAGGAAACTGACATATAGGAAAATGACTTACTCGCAAATGTAAAAATCTAAAGTTGAGGTTAAATTTAGGAACTGACTCATTTGAAAAGACCCTGATGCTGGGAAAGATTGAAGGCAGGAGGAGAAGGGAACAACACAGGATGAGGTGGTTGGATGGCGTCACCAACTCAATGCACATGAGTTTGAGCAAGCTCTGGGAGTTGATGATGGACAGGGAAGCCTGGCGTGCTGCAGTCCATGGGGTCGCAAAGAGCAGGACAGAACTGAGAGACTGAATTGACTGACTAAGGTTAAATTTTACATTGCCCAACCCTTTTTTAGTGCTCTTCCAACTAAGCAGTCTGTTCGACTAACTTTTCTAGAATTTGTTAACTCAGTATTCTTAGCTTCCTCAGTTTTAAAGCCAGTCTAGTTTCCATGATATTGACTGCAAGACAGTTTTTTAGTGGCTTCATTTTTTTTTTTAATTTAACAGAAAAGTAGCAGTTCTGAATCATTAAGTGACAAAGGTTCTGAGTTGAAGAAAAGTTTTGATGCTGTGGTATTTGATGTCCTTAAGGTTACACCAGAAGAATATGCGGTAAGTCTTCCACCTCTCCTTCTCCAGTTTTTGCACATAATTTGCATATGGGTATTATTCAATTAGAATTTGTAGGCCCAACAGAGATGTTTAAAAAAAAAAAGCAAAACTGGATCTGGGAATCAGTCGGGAGAGTAGCACAACAATGGAGCAGGCAGAGGAATGAAATGGGGAAGGTGGAAAAAAAAATCCACCGATACTTTTAGAGAAGCTTTCTAGGTTACACTATCAACTTGAGAAGTAATAGTAAGTATTTACCTTTATGATAATTGCTTTCGTCTCTACCTACACCTCCTCCTCAAGCTAAATGTACTTTACTGACATAGGTAGGAAAGAAGTACTTTTACGTAAATTAAAAAATTAAAGTTGAAGGCATTATTGCATTGTCATGAAGGATACTTAGAAACTTAATTCTTAACTGACAAGTGTTCATTTATTTATGTTATCTTTTTCCTTTAGCTTGTTAGCAGAATATACTGATTTCCTGATATTGAACTACTCTTACATTCCAGGAATAAACTTTAGTATATTGCTAGATTTTGTTTTATATCTGTAGTCACAAGAGAGATAGGTCCATAATCATGTGAAGACTTGAGTTGCCACTAGTGTAGAGTCAGTTACTTTTTATAAATTGGGAAAAAATACCCTTGTATGATTATCACATTTTATATTACTGTTTGAGTAGATATGTTTTAATAGTCACAGCAACACCACTGCTTTATAAACCAGTAGATCCAATTTTTGTTTTTTATTTTGATTTAGTGTATGTATTTGGCTTCCTTGGTGGCTCAGGTGGTAAAGAATCTGCCTGCAATACAGGAGACTCATGTTCAGTCCCTGGGTCGGGAAGATCCCATGGAGAAGGGAATGGCAACCCACTCCAGTATTCTTGCCTGGGAAATCCCATGAATAGAGGAGCCTGTTGGGCTACAGTCCTTAGGGTCGAAAAGAGTCAGACACTGCTGAATAGCTAACACACACAATGTATGACCATGTTCAAGCTTTTAAAATTATTTGTTTATTTTATAACTTGACCTCACTTGTCTCACAGGAACATATAAAAAGGCATGAGATAAATAGAAATAATTTTATTTTATGGTGTAAGGGCTAAATTTTCATTTTTTAAAGCCCTTATAAAATTGGGACTTTTTTCTAGTAAAGATTTGAGTACAGACTAATAATTTTAATTTTGGATATATGTCATATTATGGCATTCCAAAGAAGAAATTCTAAAAATTTTTTACTTTTTATTTCAGGGTCAGATAACACTAATGGATGTTCCAGTATTTAAAGCCATTCAACCGGATGTGAGTAGTTATAAGAACTTCCCTTTAAAATATGCAAAATGGTGAATTGTATCTCAAATTGAGAAGTTTTAGAAATGAAAAATTACACTTCATTTTAATTTTTAAATGTTTAACGCTTTTGGCGTTATTCAGGCTTTGGAAACTCGTGGCATTCATAGCTATACACTGTTGAGTCATAGATGAGACTGAGTCATTTTGGTTTATTTGGCTTCATCACTTTACTGAAGGGGGCGTAGCTTGGGCAGGTTGGATGATCTACCTGAGGCTTTGAATCTTTTTAATGGGATAATGGGAGTAAGCTACTGGGTTTCACAGCTCACTTCAGTAATCATTTCCCTTGTACATTAATTTTATAACTTTATAATATGACTGTGTGTTGACACTTTAGCAAGAAGAGAGAGAAGCAAGGCATTTTTTGTTTTATTAAGAAGAAGGAGACTATTATGCATCTACCCACTGTAAGCTGTTTATTACACTGTGTGTGTATGTATGTTCCTATCGTTATCACAACCTGAATATGGTAGCGTCTATTTTACTGATGAGAAAACAGCATGACAGTTGTTCCTGACTACAGCTTAGTATTAGAACTGGTTTTCAGACTCTAAAAATTCATGCTTTTTCCACTCTTATCAGGTAAGAATATACATATGACTTTGTATCCCCAAACTAAGTCATAGATAATACTGATATATTCAGTACCTTAAGACATATATTTTTAGTTCTTTCAGAACAAAATACAGTGAATTTGTTATAGTATTTTCAGGTCAACTATAACATAGCTGTTAGAGAAAACATCTGTATCTTCAGTGACATAGACACTCCTGGGTTTTTCAAGTCGCTTAATGTCTGAATATCTCAAGTTTGTCACTTACAGAATGAAAGCATGGGCCTAAATGATCTCTGAGTCTTTGTTATATCTACAATTTTATTTTATTTTTCCCTTTCTCCCTGTACCGTGGATGGAGGGCACTCTGAAACCATTAGTTTAGCAACAGAGGAAGCAAAACAATCTAGTCTATAAAGAAGACACAAAGAGAAAAATGGCTTTTGTGTTTAAATAATAGTAACTGAAATATTCATTTCCTCACATCCTTGAACAAAGCAAACTAAATTCTTCATAAAAAGTGCAACAGTTTGTCCTAAAGCTCAGTCATCTTCTCTTTTTGTGCATGCTCAGTCACTTTAGTCATGTGTAACTATTTGTAACCCTATGGACAGTTGCCCGCCAGGCTCCTCTGTCCATGGGATTCTCCAGGCAAGGATACTGGAGTGGGTTGCCATGCCCTCCGTCAGGGAATCTTCCCAACCCAGGGATCGAACCCACATCTTTTATGTCTCCTGCATTGGCAGGTGGGTTCTTTACCACTAGCGCTACCTCTTCTCTTTAGACATATTTCTTTTCCTTTTGAATAAACTGTAATTTCTATATTTATAGAAGTTTCAGACGAGATTAGTGCCATCCAGTAAGAAATATGTGAACCATTTATATAACTTCACATTTTCTACAAAATAGAAAGAAACAAGTAAAATTAATTTTAATAATTGTATTTAACTGCAGCATCCAAAATATTATCACTTCAACCTGTAATCAGTATAAAAATTATTGAGATTTTTACTCTCTTTTTTCTGTGCTAAGACTCTGAGACTCAGTGTATATTGTACAATTACAGCACATCTTGCCACATTGCAGGTGCTCCATAGCCATTTGTGGCAAGGAGTCGAACACTGACGATCTAGCAGTGACCGCTTATGGACATAACCTTCAAGTCAATGGGGATTTTTTGTGAACTTCCTAGAAGTGAACCTTAAAAATTCCCTTGACCCCACTTCCTGATCTGATTTAACACTGATCCTGTTGATTTTTTTTTTTTTTAGCCTAAATCTCTTATTTATCCATTCTCTCTCTACTCTGAATACCCTAATCAAATACACCATGGTAACTCATCTGAATTGTTGCATTGCCCTCTTACCTGATCTGTCCACATCCATCCTGACCCTTCTAAACTTTCTGTACCCAGTAGCCAAGGTCATCTTTCAACATGTAAATCTGCTTTCATGATTCTTCTGCTTAGAATGCTTCAGTGGCTTCCTGTCGCTCTGAAGATAAAGACACATTGTCCCAATATTGTCTACAAATCTCTTCTAAGTTTTGCCTCTTCCTACCTACTCCAACCTCATCTTCCACCTTTTCTACCTCTTTCTGGTCTAGCTACAGTGGCCTTTTAGCCCCTCTCACCACTGAGCCTGTGTGCATCCTAGTTAACTCCTAATCATCCTTCACTTCTCAAGTCAAGTTTGACTTTCTCGGATGAACTTTTTTCTCTTCATACAGGCTCTCCCAGCACTTCCTACTACTTCACTGGACTTGTCAGTTGCAGTTTTACATTTATGGATTGTGGTTCAATAAGTATTTACTGAGTGTCTGTTCTATGTCAGATGCTGGTTTATAGCAATGAAGAGACCAAAACTCCTGCCCTTGTGCATCTTACATTTGAGTAAAGTGAGCTAGTAGTATGTCATGGAAAGTATCAGCCAGCCAGAAGAGGACAGGGCGTGAGGGCCGTGAGAGCTGTGATTTAGCATAGGGTGATCAGAAAGGCTTCACTGCAAAGGTGCATCTGAGACAGACCTGAACGAGATGAGAGAGCAAGCCATTCATCTGTTTAGCGGGGAGAGTGTTCCAGGCAGACAGAACAGCGCCGATATATAGTGCCGTAAGTTTCTTTCTTAGTTCTTTTGGGAACAAAATATAGAGTATTTGGTGTAGTATATACAAGTCTACAATGGCCCTGAATACTTTTCCTTATACCTTTATTTTGTGACTTTATAATGTGACTGTGTGTTGTATCTTAGAGACAAGAAAAAATCAAGGAAGACATTTTTTAAAAAGAATTAGACTAACATTTATTATGCATCTGCCCACTGTAAACTATTTATTATGCTCACATAAGGGAAAAGATTACTGGAGTGAGGTGTGAAGCCCAGGGCAAAGGCCAGTGAGCTCAGTGAGTAAGTGTGGGAGTCTAGTAGAAGGTGAGAGGGCCAGATGGCACGGGACCTGGAGAACCATTACTCTGAAAAAGATCAGCAGCTATGGAGGGGTTTTGAGCAAATGAGTGACGTTTTCTGATTTGGGTTTTAAGTAGCTCTTCCTGACTACTGACCAGGGTATGTGGGGAGGCAAGCATGGGGGTGGGGAGGAGCAGGTACCAAGGACTGAATCGAGGGGACCAGGTGAGCGAGGAAGGTGACTTGGGTCAGGGTGTGAAGGGAGGCGGTGGTGAGAAGTTGTCAGGCACTGTATGCTAAAGAGGAGTCAAGGATGATGGCAAGATTTTTGACCTGACACCTGATTTCCTCCATAGCCTTTGAGATGGAAAATGGTTAGTATTGTGTTCATAGCTCCTGGGACTGCCATTTATAGAGAACAGAATATGCAGTGTAGTCTGTGGAGAAAGGCCAGAGGAGCAGATTTTGAAGGAAGAGCTTGAGTTTGGCTTTGGACATGTTTAGTTTTACATGTGTGTTGGACAGCCAAAGAGAATGTTGAGTTAGGTAATATATACTGTATTTTATATATCTATATATCTATATCTCTCTATATATATTCCACCACCACCCCCCCCACCAGTTTAAGCTGGAAATGTAAATTTGGGAGTTGTCAGTGTAGAGATATTTAAAGCGTGGGTGAAATTACCAAGGGTGAATATACTTGGAGAAAAGAAGGAACCTATTTAGTGTTGAGGAGGAGCTGGCAAAAGAAATTGAGATGCAGCACCCTGTGATTTAGGAGGAAAACTAGGTTAGTGTGAAATTCAGTGAACCAAGTGAAGGACGTATTTTTAAGAAGGAAGGAGTGATCCGGTGTAAAGTGATGTTAATCCTGGGCTTATATGTTTATTGCTTGCTACTTCCACTAGGTTTTAAGCTACATGAGGACCCTTAGGACAGATACTTTTACTATTTTATCTGGCATGTAGTGGGAACTCAATATTCAGAATGAGAAAATGAACAGTGTTTAGTAAGTGTTTGTCCAGTGAGAGAATGTTGTTCGTTTGTTTTTCCAAAATTGAAGCAGTAACTCTTGGAAGAAGCAGTGTAGCACGAAAATATTCTTGTCATGTATCCATCTCATATAATCTTCAAGATTACAGTAACTCTGGCAGCATCAATAGGACTTTGTCACCTGGCAGAAAAATGTCTTCTGATTTATCCTGGGATATTTAAGACATGTAATAAGATGTAAAGTGTAACAAGATGAAATTCTGTGTACCTACCTAGCCCAGTACAGTTGAAGCCACTCTGCGTCCTTCCATATTCGCCTGTCTTCCCTCCTCCCACCAGAGGACCCACTATCCAGTATTGATCATTGATCTGTATTGTTCCTGTGCATTTAGTTATCGATTTTCTATGTGTATGTTCTCCCTTAACAATATTTGCTTTTGCAGGTTTCAGGTTTTTTACGTATGGTACCCTGTGATTTTCTTTTTTGTCTACTTATGTCCAACATTGTTGACCAGCATCCATGTTTATACTCTGGTGCACATTAACACCTTAAGTTGTAGCACATTAACATCCTTAAGTTTATTAAATTCTGCCAAATTGTTTTCCATATTGTTTGTACAGATATTATTTGTTTATTATGTAAAACTCTTTCTATTGATAACTTTGACAAAAGATTTTTTTAAGTCATGATGTTGTCCAGTCTAATGTATTAGTCTCATTTATTAGCATAAAATGAAGTCTTTCTTACTATGTAGTCAGAATATTAACTTGACTACCAAGTGAATTATTTTTGTTAAATCCAGATTTAACTTCAGATATGAAAAAACAGTGATTATCACTGAACAAATAAATTTATCTTCATGTTTCTGTCCATTATACCAATGTTCAAGTATCTATAATTTTATATATGCCTTTAAAAACTATATATATGTATATATATATAAAATGAAACTATTTAAAAATCGTTAGTTACACTAAAACTGTTTTAGTCTAAACTCAGTATTCTGTGTATATATCCACATGTAACTATTTCAGGTAATGATTTATTCACATTTTCTGAAATAAAATGTTCTAAATTTGAGTTTTGAAGAATATAGATTCCGAATCCAGCTATGTGGTTTAGTGATTAGATTTGCAAATTGGTGATTGAACCACACAGGTCTCAGTTTTCTGCAGATGAGGCAATTTCTGAGTTACTTGCAACTTACATATTTCACATTAATTCTGTTCCCTAAGTAGATCATTGCCATTCTTACCAGTTTGTGGAATTCTATAGTCCCAAGTCTTTTTTTATCATGCAGAATTTATTTAAACTTTTGTCCCTAAACTTGTTCTTAACTTGTAGAAAGAAAGTCCAGTTGTTTTCTCAGAATAAAGCTGTTTATCTGCCTGTCTGCTGCACTGTCTACCTCAGAATTGCTCAGGAAAAGAAAGAAAAACTCCAAGCCTTTTGTTTCCCTATGAAAACTATTGGCCTGATGTTTGAGATGTCAAAAATTATTTTTTATTATATAGAGACTATCTTTAGCCATCAGTAAAACACTGGCTGAAGAAATCTGGTCTTTAAGTAAGCAGATCTGAGTCAGACTTAATGCTCAGTCTGGTTTTTCTCCAACTTGTGTCACACTTGAAATGGCTTGAAAGTGAAGGAAGACAAACAAACAGATTTTGCCACTTTGTTTTTTTTTGTTTTATAATAGAGAATAATGGGAGAAAAACATGTTTACCAATGAAAAGAATTTAATGGTAAAGGAAAGTTCAGTAATTTTCCAAACTACTTAATAAAATTACACAGAAAAAATGTTCACTCTGGTGTTAAAGTTGTCTGTCTGAGGTTTGCACCATCTGTCTATCCATTTTTAGTACCAGTCAGAAACCTGCGAGTCATTCTTTTCTCCCTCTGTCCTCTTTCCTCTGTTCTTTAGTATCTCCAGTTGATTTTATTTCCCAAATAACTTTTCTCCCCTTCTGCTTCCCTGTGCTTCCCTGTCAATGCTGAAGGAAATTTTTTAAACGAGCGCAGTATTTTTACAGGGCTGCAGCTCATTGGCTCAGAGAGTATGAACGTTCCCTAGCGCCTGTTTGTTGGACCTGAGACAGGTTTCATCTCAGTCTGTTACCTGTATTTACTGATGGATCCTCCTTTATGTGGACACTGCCCTGACATCCCTGTAGCTGCTGCCGCCAAGTCGCTTCAGTCGTGTCCCAGCCCACCAGGCTCTCCTGTCCCTGGGATTCTCCAGGCAAGAACACTGGAGTGGGTTGCCATGTCCTTCTCCAGTGCATGAAAGTGAAAAGTGAAAGTGAAGTCGCTCCGTCATGTCCGACTCTTAGCGACCCCATGGACTGCAGCCCACCAGGCTCCTCCATCCATGGGATTTTCCAGGCAAGAGTACTGGAGTGAGGTGCCATTGCCTTCTCCGTCCCTGTAGCTAGTGCTACAGAAATCCCTTGCCCTGATGTTCCTATAGCTTGTACTACAGAAATCCTAAGAATCTTCATTTGCCCCCTGGCCCAAGCAGCAAGGCCAAATTTGGAAGCTTCTGTGAATGGTGATTACTCTCACACAAAACCCGGCTTTTCATTCTTCTCCCCTTCCTCCTTATAAGTAGCCATTCCTTAGTGATAGGCATGGGAGGGAGACACAGTGATATATGGTTGCTGACACTGCAGTTACACTGATGATAAGGAAGGGAAAAAGCTGGTAGTTCTGTTAATACATCCTTACAATTCTTAACTATCAGAGTTGCTCACTGTCTTTTTGTTCTCGTTATTCTTTAAATTAGGCCAGTTGGGGGGTAAATGGGCTTCCCTGATAGCTCAGTTGGTAAAGAATCCACCTGTAATGCAGGAGACTCCAGTTCGATCCCTGGGTTAGGAAGATCCCCTGGAAAGGATACCCACTCCAGTATTCTGTCCTGGAGAATTCCATGGACAGTCCATGGGGTCGCAAAGAGTCGAACACAACTGAATGACTTTCACTTTGAGAGGTAAATTGTTACGTATTTTGCTTTCTCTTTTTTTAATCGGTCCAACATTCGCAGCTCTTTCTGTGGGTGTTCAGAAAATTCTCAATTACTTAATTTCACTTATTTTAAAATTTATTTTTAAGCCCTTTGAATTCCAAAAAATTGTAGCAAAACATAAAAGCCATGAGCCAGAAGACTTGCAGTTTTGTTTCAGTTTTGACATTTATAGAGTGTGCCACTAATATAACCTATTTCATGTCATTAGGCTTTGTTAAAAAAAAATTTTTAGATAAGTGAAACAAGGGATTTTAGACTACTTGACCTTTAAAATACTCTTTAGGTCTTTGAGGATTCCTGAAAGTAGAATAAGTTTGGGTGGTGACTTCAGAGTGAGAGCTTCAGTTAAGTGTAGCTTCAATCAGTAATAAATAGGATTTTGACCAAAACTGCAGAAGTCTTGAGATGATAAGTGTTGGGGGTGGTCAGAAGTCAAGTTTTTAGAGACTGGGGTGGCGGGGGCGGGGGAAGGGTCTCAATGGAACATAAATTCCACCAAGAGAGAAACTTGTCTGCTGGGGTGTCTATAGTGATTGAATGATACTTATTTGATATTTGAATTTGAGTGACCATTCCAAGGCTTTACACTGTACAGCCTGCAAGCATATCATCTCCCATTGTTTACCATGTTTAGTTATTTTCACAAAAGTCTGTTACCCAGTCCAAGAATGTAATTTTTATCAAGTAACAGTTGTTCTATGGAAGCAGAAGTGTTTTTTTCCTCTCTGCCCATAATCCACAACATTTTCTTCCTTAGTATGAATTCTTCAGCGTTCAGTAAGGGCAAAAGTTTACCATAAGGTAAACACTCATTAATTTCTAGAATGAATTTTCTGGTATTTAGTTGAGGCTCTGCTGCTGCTAAGTCACTTCAGTCGTGTCCGACTCTGTGCGACCCCACAGACGGCAGCCCACCACGCTCCCCTGTCCCTGGGATTCTCCAGGCAAGAACACTGGAGTGGGTTGCCATTTCTTTCTCCAGTGCATGAAAGGGAAAAGTGAAAGTGAAGTCGCTCAGTCGTGCCCGATTCTTAGCGACCCCATGGACTGCAGCCCACCAGGCTCCTCCATCTATGGGATTTTCCAGGCAAGAGTACTGGAATGGGGTGCCATTAACTCTTTTTAAAGTTTTTGCACATTTCTTATATACACAGGTTGCCCCAGTATGGTTTCTCTTCTGATCATGAATGGTTTGTTTTTCTTTTTTTTTCCTTTAGAAGACTGTTACACATTTACAGGGCTTCTCTCCGGTGTGAGTTCTCTAATACTGAGGAAGCAATGACTGTATTCTGAGGAATTTTCCATGTTTATTAATAGGATTTTTGTGTTTTTTTCCTATTATGAATTCTCGGATGCTCTATAAAACTTGTATTTCTTCTGAAGAAATACGTTGCCATATTCACTACACTGATGGGATTTCTCCTCAAAATGAGTATTACGTTACTCAGCACAGAATGAGTTATGACAGAACACTCTCTTGCAATCAGGTTTTCTCTCCATTAGCAGCTGTGCTTGAAATCTGTACTGTAGTCATTACATTGGATGATGTTTATTTCTCTTAGAGGTTCCCAAATGTTTATGAAGTAACATGATCTGACTGAAAGTCCTCTGACGTGTATTACATTCAAAGAAGAAAGTTCTATGCTTTATTGTTTATTCTGTTCAGTTCAGTTGCTCAGTCGTGTCCAACTCTTTGCGACCCCATGAACCACAGCACACCAGGCCTCCCTGTCCGTCACCAACTCCCAGAGTCCACCCAAACCCATGTCCATTGAGTTGGTGATGCCATCCCACCATCTCACCCTCTATCGTCCCCTTCTCTTCCTGCCCTCAATCTTTCCCAGCAGCAGGTCTTTTCAAGTGAGTCAGCTCATCACATGAGGTGGCCAAAGTATTGGAGTTTCAGCTTCAACATCAGTCCCTCCAGTGAACACCCAGGACTGATCTCCTTTAGGATGGACTGGTTGGATCTCCTTGCAGTCCAAGGGACTCTCAAGAGTCTTCTCCAACACCACAGTTCAAAAGCATCAATTCTTCGGAGCTCAGCTTTCTTTATAGTCCAACTCTCACATCCATACATGACTACTGGAAAAGCCATAGCCTTGACTAAACACACCTTTGTTGACAAAGTAATGTCTCTGCTTTTTAATATGCTATCTAGGTTGGTCATAACTTTCTTCCAAGAAGTAAGAGTCTTTTAATTTCATGGCTGCAGTTACCATCTGCAGTGATTTTGGAGCCCAAAAAAGTAAGCCCCATTTATTTGCCATGGAGTGATAGGACGTAGGTCAATATAATAAGTCATTTAGATTATATCAATAAAAACAATATAATATACACAAACACAGTATAATAAGTCATTTAGATTTATATCAATAAACAGTAGATACAAAGGATAGATAAAACCTTCCTGTATAACTGGGATACGCTAGAGATTGAGGAAGAATTCTGGTTAAATGAGGGAAAGTACATATAGGTCATTCTGAATCTTATTAAAACATTTCTGAAGAACTTGGAATTGTGATCTTTCTGGTGATATATGTAAAGAGCTTTCTCTATGCAAAATTTCTTTCGTATGCAAAGAGACTATCATCTTGGCAACATCCAAAATTCCAACATCAGGAATATCATAATTCTGTCCTTGTTTAATGAAAAGTATCATTTTCATTAGGCTTAAAATATAAAAATCCATAAATACAGGAGGAGGTTTGAAGAAAGCAAAGAAGACATGACTTTTCTTCTCATATTTCGTTGGACTCTCGTAAAGTTAGCTGCTTTGTCAGTTCTTATTGCTGTTTCTCACTGAAAATTTTCTGAATATATAGTAAGGTCAGACTTAGGGAACTAGGGAAGGTGAAGAAGAAAGCTGTTGACGAGGAGAGTAGGTATATCACACCATCAGTGGTAGCAGAAGATAGTTCCTGCCTTAATCTCTGACTTCACTGTAAGGGGCAGCATTAAGGTACTGGAAGTAGGGAGGTTGGGGAAGTAGAGGATGTGAGTACGTTAGAAAAGTGACGTGATATTTTTGATTTAACATAATACATTAGAATTATATAGTTTCAGAGCTTATTCTGTGGATTAGAAGCATAGGAGTCGCAGTGAGTGCTTCATTTCAGGCTGCGACTTCTTTCTAAACAGCCATATAGGCTGAATGGATATACTGGATATACCAGTTCCCTCCAGATCTTCCAGGTTTTGAGCCTAGGAATACCTACCTCAGCAGTAGTGATTTTCTCATTGTGAGGACCCCTACCCTTGCAGTCTTTTACAAATTCCATCGCTTTTTCTTTCTTTCCCTCAGTCTTTGTCTACAGCTGGTCTATATTGGCCTTTTCTCTTCTTCTATCTATAGGTATCCCTACAACATCACCCTTAGAGCAGTCCTTTTAAGAGTGTTGGAACCTACAAGATGAAATTTAGACCAAGAATTTGACTTTACAGAACAAACCTACAAGACATAAGAGAAGCTGTGACTCCCGTGAAATTCAGTAATTCTTTCATAGGGTAGGTGGTCATCAGTTGTGGTGTTTGCCTTCCCACATGCTTTCAAAATAATCTGTTTAATGGCTAAAAATGAACCCACGAATATTCTCTCTGATACACTTTTAGTGACCATTAAGAAATTGCCTTTGTATATGTGAGTTAACTGCTAGAAGCTTTCTCTTCACTGCCTGTTTTAAAAATTGCAAGTTGAATCCATTTGAGCAGATTTTAAGCATTGAGGCTGCTCTATTTCCTTTAGCCTTTGCTGAAATGGAGGCTTATTTACATAGTGTACTCAACTTGAATCAGTCCTATTCATGAGTCAAACCCTGAAAAAACATCTTTTGAGTCACTAAGTTTACTTTAACTTTTTGGTGTTCATGGAAAGTGGTTTAGTATAGAGTAACTTGAGACCTGGCAGATAACCTGTCAATACAGTATGGTGCTGGTAGGAGAATTTATTTCTCAGATGGTATAGTCTCACTTGGAGAAAGATTCTAAGGTCTGAGACAGAAAGAGACAGAGACAAAGGGAAAAGCAGGTTTTTTTCCATAGAGATATTTAATGGCTGTTGAGGTAGAGATGGGGCGAGACAGATTTCTTTAAGGTCAGCTAACTGTAAATGCATGTCAGGGCTTAAGAGGAAAGTACTGAATGAGTCCCAGTGTCTACTTCATAATCCATTATATGGGTTTTTCTTGTTGTTGTTTTATAAACTTTTTATTTTGAGGTAATTAGAGATTCACAGGAAGGTACAAAAAAATACTACAAGGATAATTTTAAGATAGGAAACTGTTTTTCTTTTCCTTTTTTAAAAAGTTTATTTAGCTGCACCATGTTTTAGTTGAGGCATGCGGGATCTCATTCCCTAGCTAGGGATGGAATCCAGGGCCCCCTGCACTGGGAACACAGTCTTAACCGCTGGACCACCAGGGAAGTCCCCAAAGATAGATTCACAGTTTTGAAACCAGGAAATAGATGTTTATACAGTACATGTCTGTACAGTCCTGTGGTGTTTCATCATCTGTGCAGATTTGCCTAACTGCTGCCTCCATCGAGATACACAGCTATTCCATCAGCACGAAGCTCTGTCACCCGTGCTTCCGGTTTATGGTCACCCCCCCACTCCCCTCCATCCGTAATTCCTGGCAGCCGCCATGTTGTTCTCTACCCTTGTCTATCCTTCTCTACCCTTGTCTATCCTTCTCTACCCTTGTTTGATGTTGTATTAGATGAGCTAGTAACGTAACATCGTTTCGAAGGGGAAATGTTTTCTGAAGCAGAAAGTACTGTCTTAAAACTTACAGAACCTCCTTATTTCTTCATGTTTTTTATGTATAAGATGGAGAGCTCCAATGGAATTTTAACGCATCTGCTCCCAAGTAATTTGACTGGAGTTTCATTCAACCCCTGCCTTCTTTCAGGCCTGCTTCGAACAGAGTTTTCTTAAAGAGGAAAAGCATTTTTTCACTAAGTTAGTGATGTTGCAACTCACCAAAAATTGGATGGATTTTTCAAAACCTCTTAGCTTCCCTTATTTTGGGGAATCAGAAAAGAATTTTTGAAATTTCAATGTAAAAAATAAGGCGATAATCCACTGCTACCTTTGTGTTCCTTGTCATAATAAATTGTAATGATAAAGATAGAATCAAATGAGTTGATATGTATAAGGCACTTAGAATAGTGCCTGTCACATAGTGATCTCTACCTTCGGGTTAGCTTTTATTTTTATTGCAGCTGTTAAGACCTATGTTCTAAGGAAGAAAGAACTTTTTAAGCACAGAGTCAGAAGATTAGATCACATCACACAGAAAAGGGCAGAGGTACTGGCTACTGTCAATAGTTCTGTGTGCACATGAAGGAGATAGGGAAGATGTTTACAAAGGTTTATTCAGGTGGTGGGTTCTGGGTGGCGTACGGCCCCTCCCTGCTGCCCCTCTCCACCCCCCCGATTTTCTGTTTCACAAACGTATTTAACAACTGTAATTACTCTTACAGATGGGGAAGTTAAGGTATGATATATAGAAAGAGAATTAAGTACACCTAGTGTTGATAAGACGCTTGTGAAACTGACGGCAGTGCTCTTACAAATGAGTCAGTATTTCAGAAGGGCAGTTTGACAGATATCAAGACCTTGAAAGAAAGGGTTCCTACTCTTTGACCTAGTGATTTCACTTCTAGGACTGTATATTTAGGAAATGATCAGAAATGTCAGAAAAGGTGCAAGGATATTCTTTATTTATAATGTAGCCTTACTTATGACAGGAAAATGGCTTGTCAAATGGCTAGATAAGTTGAATAGCAATTTCATAGAGATAGTTTGATTATAGCATTAATATAAATTTGGAAATTTTGTTAATTGGTTAAAAACAAATTTAGAGTTGATGGATTTAATCCCAGAAATTTTGTCCTAAACCTTGACATCTTTATATAGTTGTATAAATATACTGTGATGTTTAGGAAGAACAAACATGTTTTCTAGCAGTTTGATGTTTTTAATATAGTTATCATGTGTCATATTTATGTTAGTGTAATATCTACGACTAAATACTTTGTGTCTATACAAGAGGATTATGTGAATGAGTATATATCTAGGCTGAGTACAAAGTACTTAAATTCCTTTTTACTGTAAAGTTGCTTCTGTCATTTTCTTTTCCTTCAGTAATTTCAGATTTGAAATTTGAAAATTCTAGGTTTAAAAAAGTGCTTTATATCTTTAGAAAATTTACTGTTTACCTACTGTGTTAAAGTGACAGTTGTTGTCTCTTTCTTCAGTATTCCCCATCTCAATTGCTCAAGCCAGAAACTTGGGAGTTTTAGTACTTCTGGATACCTCATTCTTAACTTACACTGTGTGGATCCAGTTTTTGACCAAGTGATATTTTCAGTATCCATTGATACTACCCTATTCCAGGGAACATTGCCTTTTAAAGTGTTATAATACCATCATAACTTCCTCAGTCTTTCCTAAGTCAGTTCATTCTTTATTGTTTTTATTTAATTTTAAAATTATATTGAAGATATGCATATATCATGCTTAACAAGCTAAATATTTCCACAAGAGAGCAAAATATAACAATATCCTGTTGTTCCCACCCTTCCAACCCTTTGAGCCCTACACACATCCAGGTCTCTTAACTTTTCTTATTTGGAAGACTTTATATATGTTTGAAAGATAATATATCTAAATGCCTATTGCTTATGAGTTTTTAATTTTGGATATGATTTATTGACTCTCTACTATGGAAGATGATTTCACTCTTATTTTCTCTTCCTCTCACATTTGCACAATTTATTTCCTCCTCTTTTCTTTATAGTTATGTCACAATTTTGACATGAATAAGTAATCACGGCTCAGCTGTTCTTTACAAGTGTAGAGAAAGCTGAAGAACAGTTGATCCGTGATTACTTACTTAAATTTTGTTTTCTTTCAGCTAAATAACTTACTTTAACTTTCTCTGTTTTTGGGTGCAAGCTCAGTAGTATCCAGCTCTTTGAAATTCCATGATTGTAGCCTGCCAGGCTCCTCTGTCCTTGGGATTTTCCTGGCAAGAATACTGGAGTGGGTTGCCATTTCCTCCAGGGGATCTTCCCAACCCAGGGTTCGAACCCATGTCTCCTTCATCTCCTGCATTGGCAGGAGTGTTCTTTACCACTGAGCCACCTGGGAATCCCTTTAGCTCTCTCTATGACTTGTCGCTGATTTTTCTGCCAGAAGTGAATGCAGTGAGTGTGTTTTCTCTGTGTTCAAACACTCCAGATAGTGTTTCACCTTTCAGAGACGTCTCTCTTGGAGTTTCCATCCTTGCTGTTTACCATCTGGACTATCGTTCTTATGGTCTGCTCTTAGCTTTGTCTCAGAACCTCCCTTTACTCTTAATCTGGGAATTTCCAGTATTTTCTTTCGGTCTTGGTTCCGTGGTTTCCTGGATCTTCTCTCCCTTTTTCTGACTTTGCTAGTTTGTTTTGATGGAAGACATATTCTGCAAGCTCTGTGAGAATAGGTACATAAAAGGAAGATTCTCTGAGACTTTCTGAAAATGTCTGTGATGTACTTTCATACTTAATTGATACTTTTGTTGAATATAGAATTCTAGGATTTTGAAGGCTTTGTTTCAGTTGTCTTCTATCTTTTAGAGCTGCTGTTGAAATACCTGATACCCTCTGATCCCTTTTTTCTGTATGTTATCTGTTTTTGTTTTGTTTTTGAGTTGACAGATTTTATGATTTCTTTTGTCTCCAGTCTGCTACAGGTTTTTGGTGCTAGGCCTTGGTTTGAGTTTTGTTTTTTTTTTTCTTTTTTAATCTTTTATAATGGACGTTAGACAGGTCTTTTCTTGTCCTTTAGATTCAGGAGACATTTTCTTAAATTAGCATTTTTTTTCAATAAGTTACTTTCTTCTATTCTCTCTGTATTCTCTTAAAATTATTTTTATTATCCAGAAGTTGACTCTAGTGGACTCTTCTAATTAACATACTATTTTTGCCCCCATATTTAGCTTATTGTTTAAAAGATATTATCACCTTTATCTTTCCTGAATTTTAACAGTTCTTTTATTATATTTTTCATGTCCAAGAGTTTTATTTGGTTATCTGAATCTTTCTTGTTTGTACCCCTTTGTTTTTTCTATTTAACGGGAGCATATCTATCTGGAAGGAATAATTACGTGGTTTTACCCTTTTCTCAGTTTTCTTTTGTTCTCCACCCTAACTCAGTGTCCTCGGAATTCTTCTTTCTTATGGATTATGTTTCTTTCTGGCCATGGTGGTTGTATTACAGCAGGGTTTCTAACCTGTTTTGACGCTTGAACCCCTTTGGAAAACTGAAGCTTCTGGAGCTGAACCCTTACTTAAAATTCAAGAATATCAGTTCTCATAACATATACCTATCAAAATATTTTTTTGAAAACTGTCCTCTGGCTATATATGTGCCTCTTTGTTAACATATTAAGTATCTAGAGGTGCTGAGATTATAACTTCAAAGCAGTGATGAGTGTAAATGATGTTTTTGAGATATTGTACCAACTGTAATGTGATATGAAAATATCTATGTTTTTATTAGTGATAAGTCACATATATTGCCAATTCTTCTACAGTCAGTAGCCTACATATGTAATTAAAAGCAATGTCATTTCAGTTGGAGGTTAGTGTAAAACAAAATTTTAATTTTCTTTTTTTTTTTTTACATCTAAGTTCTTTCTTGAGCTCTTTGAATTCTATTGATAGATCTTTGGAGAATCAAACAGCCCCTTTTAGGGGTTTCTTCAAATGCCTGGGGTTGTTGGCTTTCAGCTCAAAAGATTGAGGTTGCTAGAAAATTGATTGGAAGCTCTGAATGATTGACTGGGACTTGGCAACGAGTAGGCTTCACTTTACGTTGTGGGATGCTCATCTTTCATTATTTGTAGATTTTCTTCTTGGGATTCAAATCTCTTCAAAGAAGAACATATAATTCTGCATATGGAGTATAGTTATAATTATCTATGTTCATATGGATAAGTAATTGTGCCCACTTCTTGTAAAATTTGCTTTTGTGATTTACCTGAATGGTTATACTATTAAATATGTTCCTATTAAATAAAACAGTTCTGGGAAAGTACACAGACTGTCTTTAATGCTTTTAAACCATTAATGTAACAAGAAAACTGGCCTTTTTCATGAATTTATATTTGATTTTTCAGGAGCTTTCAAGTTGTGGATGGAATAAAAAAGAAAAATACAGTTCTGCACCAAATGCAGTTGCCTTCACAAGAAGATTTAATCATGTGAGTTGCTTATAAAATTTTGATGTTTAGTTTCTGAAATTCAATTCCTCAGTATGTAATTTTTCATTAAGAAATAATTTAAGTTTTTACATCAGTTCTAGAGCATTTTCAACCAATATCTCTTCAGTGTCTTTCCATATAATCTTTTTTTTCTTTTTCCTTCTGTAATTCCTATTGGAAATTTACTGGAACTTTATGTTCTTTCCCACTTGTGTCTTAACCTGTCATATTTTATATCTATCTCTTTGTGCTCCATTCTGTGTTATTTACTCAGATTTATATTTCAGTTCAATAAAATAATTCTCTTCAGATGTGTTAAATCTGCTTCAAATCTATGTACTTTTTTTTACACTAATGTCATTCCCCCCCCGCCTTTTTTTTTTCAGTTTCTTAAGTCATCTTCAGCTTTTTATTTGTGTTATTATAAGGTATATTAAATCCCACATCCCTATGCTCTTGAGGCAGCTGTCGTACCCTTTCCTTTTTTGCCTTTATTTCCTTTATTTTTGGCCTCAAGTGAAATCTTTTCTTTTCAAGTTAGTCATGTGTAGTGCTTAGTCAGTCAGTTGTGTCTGACTCTTTGCCACCCCATGAACTGTAGCCCAGAAGGCTCCTCTGTCCATGGAGATTCTCCGGGCAAGAATACCAGAATGGGTTGCCATGCCCTCCTCCAGGGGATCTCCCCAACCTAGGGACTGAATCCAGGTCTTCCACATTACAGCTATAATCTTTACCGTCTGAGCCACAGGGAAGCTCAAAATTACTGGAGTGGGTAGCCTATTCCTTCTCCAGGGGGTCTTTCCAATCCAAGAATTGAACTGGGGTCTCCTGCATTGCAGGCCCATTGTTTACCAGCTGAGCTACCAGGGAAGCCTACTTTTTAAAAAATGGTTGTCTTTAACTCAGCATTTCTAGGGGTTTATAGCAAATAGTATATCTCAAGTTACTTGGCTCACTGCATTACCCAAAATGAAAATGAGTTAGTATTTTTTTTTTTCAGTTAAATTAAACCATTAGTAAGGAACCTACAGCAAACATGTCTTACACTGAATTGCTTATTTAAACTATATGGCAGTTGTTTTAAATTTTTTCTGGAGTGGTCAGGATTTATCATCATGGTAAACTTTTTTCTTTGCCAACAAAAACATTGTTGCAATACCCACTAATTTGACTTCAGATTTTTAAGCACTAATATTATTCTTAAGTAAGTCAAAAGATTCTTAGGGTCAAATATGTCACAGTGTACCAAAAGCTCTTACATTAATCAAGATTACAGTTGATCTATAATAAAATTCATTACTTAGTTATTCCGTTACTCTATTAACTTTCTCTTAGAAGTGTGATGGGAAATCTGAAGTAGCAAATTACAAAAGAAGTTGCAAAGAGACTTTTATTCTTGAAATGAGTTTCTTGTAGATAGCATATAGTTGAGTCCTTTTTTTTTTTTTTTTTTTGCCCCATCTGACAATTTTAGCAGGTAGTTCCTAAAATAAAATCATTACTATTTGAAAGAAGACAACAAAATCTACAATCTCTATAACATATTATCCATAATGATGACTATACAATTGAAAAAATTACCAGACACACAAAGAAAAAGAAAAGATTGACTATTAAGAAAAAAAGCATTAAAACTTCAGGATCTGTCGATGGACAGAAAGGGCTGGCATGTGCAGTCCATGGGGTCGCAAAGAGTTGGACATGACTGAGTGGCTAAACTGACTGACTGAGTTAACTCGACTGGGCTCACACTCTAAATTCGCTTTCTTATTGGAGAATAGATTGGTTCTTTCCAGATTTTGTCTTTATTTGGGCTTCTTAAAGTTTCCCCAGCATATGCACAGTTCCGAGGTCAACTGGAGATTTGGATGAAGTTTTATATAGATTTGGAGCACTTTTCTTACCCCTCTAGAATTCCCCCCCTTATTGTCTAGCCAGTTGTTCTCTGACTTTTGAAGCCATCAGGACTGTGGCCTTCTCTAAAATTCTCGGTGCACCACATTGTAACTCTGAATGTCCTCAGACACTTAGCTTTATAAGTGCAAATCTCATCCAGTGCATCTTTCTTCTTTCAAAGATCTGTTCTCCAGTTTATGCCTTCTTTTTGTTCCTCCCTTGTGCTTTTAAATATTGTTTTTATAATTTGTAATTATAATCAGAGGAGCATCTCCAGAGATACCCGCTTCTCCACATTACCAGAAATGGAACTCTCCCACAAATTTTTAAAACTATGCTTTTTTAATTGATTATCAAAACAGTAGCACACATTGCCAAAAAACTGAAAAAATGGTAGAAATGTATAAAAAGCTGGGGGGTAGGTGCAGAATAACCCAGAGATGACTGTTATTAATATTTTAGTATATATTTTTCCATTCTTTATTTTCTTCTTAATCTAATAGAAATCATGTTGTACATATAATTTATAGTCCTGTTGTCTTAACATATCATGAAATGTTACTGTATGATATTGATAAAATCACTTTGAAAACATTTTAAGTATCTGTATAGTCTCCTGTGACTTGACTCATCACAATTTTAATATTCATTCTATTTTGGCTATTTCTTTGGTTACTTTTCTTATGCCTTCTGGCCAGTGGCTTTCTGATTTTTTTTTTTAATTGGGGGAAAGGTTATCTAAGTTTTTTAAAAACGTTACCTTTAGATGATTGGAAATTTGACTAATTAGAAATTGATGTTTTTAGGCATGATAATAATTTTAGGTAATGTTTGTAGAAAGACTCCTTTCTGAAAATGTTGATAGATGCTATCATATATTGTCTATGATTTGCTTCACAGTATTAATGGAGCATTTGAGAGTGGGATGAGAGTAGAAGTGAGAAAACTTGGCCATAACTTGGTTGTTGAAGCTGGTTGATGTGTACTGGGGAGTTCATTATTATTATGTTCAGTTCAGTATACGTTTGAAGATTTTCATGATAAAAAGTTAGGAAATTATCTTTCAAGCTTAACATATGTTTGGCTGTAAATAAAAGGTTTTCATAACACTTTTATATGATTATAAAAGCTTGAATAAAGCAGCTACAGTTAGAAATAACCTCTGAATAAAAGTTTTCTAAGATTTACTTTTTAATAAAATACTTGATTCATTCCTAAAACACGTTAAATGTTTGTTTGAATCTTATGAAACTGCCGTTTCTGGCCTATGAACTGTCAGGTTCATATGGTTAATCTAATGTATATTAGGGAGTATTATAATAAAACAACTGTGAATTCACCACTTAAACTAAGAATATTACCAAAACTATTAAAGCATTTTATATGTTCTCTGCTCTGTCCTCACTTAAAGGGTAACTATTATCTGAAAAAAATAGTTTCTCTTTTGTTTTTTCTTAATTTGATTTCAAAAACTCTTGTTATAATTCCAATACAAGTAGATTTACCAGAAAAAGTTGTGCCCCTAAACAACATATTGTATATCTTGCTTTTCATCTTTGTAAAAGATATCATCAGACTATATATAGACTTGCGTGGTTGGCTTTTTTCACTTGTATTTCTCTGCTGTATCCATGATAATGTATAGAGTGCTTATTCATTGATTTTCAGTGCTGTCTTCTAGCATTTCATTGCATGAATGTATCAGAAAGAATTCATCATTCTTTTGAGTGTAGACTAATTTTGAGGGTGGACTAATGTGTCTCCTAATTTTTTGCTGTTGTGAAGAATTTGCTATCAATATTCTAAGAGTTTGGGTGCCCACTTGAATTAGTTTCTCTAATTGGTGACTTTCAAACATTTTTTGCTATGACCCACAATAAGATAAAATATTTTTACATTGTAGCTGAATATACAAACTAAAGTCTTCTGAAATAATACTTACCTGTATTAGACAATATGTACTTTGGTCTTAAAAAAAATTGCTGCTTAAACTTAATAAATTGATTACCATAAAATAAGGGGAAAACAAAACACTGTGATTTGTTTGAAAAATGTATTCCTAAATACAAAATTTGTATCAGAGAGAGTATATCCATGTTTAACTACATAAGACAGTATATATTTTTTAAAATGACTATACCAGTCTGCTTTGAGCTTTCATCACTGTGTATCCTATTCAGCACTTAGTGTCATTAAACTTTGACATCTAATTGATGTAAAATGACTCAACTTTTATTTTCATTCATTTAAATATTTACTAAGCTCCTACTATGTCCTGAATATTGGTCTTGATGTGGGGGATATATTAGTGAATAAGGAAAACAGAGATCATTCTCTTCATGGACTTTTTCAGTCAATTTTTCCTAATTTTAATTTTACTTTTTTCATTTTCAGATGTTCTATCATTTTCAGATTTCTCTGGTCATGTGTATTATTCTCTTATTTTTTACTTTAAACTGTTTATTGTAAAATAAAGCATGGGTACAAAAGAACCCACAAAACAAACATATGGTTTAGTGGAAGTTTAGGAACTACCCTAGAAACCCCTCCATGTGCCTTCATCCCAGTTTGCACCCTTTGGTCCTCCAACAATAAGTACTGTCCTGACTTTTATAGCACTCATTGTCATGTATTTATTTTTATAGTTTTTATCACATAAATATGGATCCCTAACTTAGCCTGGCAAGTTTTTTTAATTTGTTAAATGTTTGTGACTTTTTAATTTGCAGTTTCTCCCTTTATCCTTTTCTCTTCCATACTGTTACCTGTGGAAGAACCTCTAGAGTCTCCCGTAGTCTCCCATAGTCTAGATTGCATTTTGTGTAGTATAATATGTTCTATGTTCTCTGGAAATTAGCTGCTAATTCCAAAGGTTGAGTTGGGTTCAGTGCCTTTGGCAAGAGTCAGGGTTTTATGGGGTTTCTTCATCAGATCTTTTCTGTGATATTAGTAGATACGTTGCTGCTGCTAAGTCACTTCAGTTGTGTCCGACTCTGTGTGACCCCATAGACAGCAGCCCACCAGGCTACCCCATCCCTGGGATTCTCCAGGCAAGAACACTGGAGTGGGTTGCCATTTCCTTCTCCAGTGCATGAAAGTAAAAAGTGAAAGTGAAGTCGCTCAGTCGTGCCCGACTCTTAGCGACCCCATGGACTGCAGACCACCAGGCTCCTCCATCCATGGGACTTTCCAGGCAAGAGTACTAGAGTGGGGTACCATTGCCTTCTCCTAGTAGATACATTAGATATTAGATATAAAGAAATATTTTTAGTGGGGATAATTTTATAAAGAGACATTTTTCCCTCATCTAGTACTTGCATATCTAGAGATTCCATTTCATACAGGTAAGGAAAGGTAAATATTTGATTTTTTTCTCTTTATTTTGCAGTTTTGAAGATAATGAATTGGTGTTCTGTCATCCTTTAACAATGACAGAGTAGTTTTTAATTTTATTTTAAACTCATAAACGTAAACATATATGATGTGAATCAGTATTCCCATTGCCATTATTATCATTATTGAAACTCTACATATTATCCTGTCATTGGCCAACAGGAGTCTCTTCAGATTGGCTTTCATGACCTTTCTCATGACCCTTTCTTTCATGACCCTTGTAATCTTGAGCAGTTTCTTTGCTTTTGTTTGCAAAGACGTTGCATGTTCATTTTGTCCATTACCAGCTCTCTGCCTGGAATCAGCATTTCTCTAACAAATGTTGGTTTCTTATAGCAGGAAATGGACCGAGGTGCTAAAAATGCTCATTGCTATTAGAGTGACCATAATTTCTAGGCTTTTTTAGCAGATATAGCTAAGATATCTATATGTCATACACACACACATATATATACCAACTACTTGAAGATAAAATATCTCATAAATTCATACTAATACTTCTAATTCAAATTCAAGACCAGAGTTTTACTTAATCTCTTCCATATTATGTCTGTATATCCTTTCTTCCACACCTGCAACCTGGTTTTCCATGAATTTGGGGCATGATACAGTATCCTACAAGTTACTCATTTGCCTTAACCTACATAAACAAATAACAGTCTCAGAATAGCAATACTAATGCCAATAATACTCCTTTAAACAGTTATGTACATATTTTTGCAAATGTTGTATTTCTTTTATAGTAAACAGTATATAGTGTCTGGGCATATAGGCGTTACATAATGTACTCTCCTTCTTTTAACCCTTATCATTCTTATTTCTGTGAACGTGTGTATTTAATGGTCACTGTCTTTCTAATGTTGGTGTTTCTCTAGTCATTTGATTTTCTGAAGCCTGCTCTCCAGGCATTTACTCAGGAAGGGCCCATTGGAACAATAATTTTTGAGTTCTTACGTGTTGATAAGTTTGCCTGTCCTTTGTATGAAATTTTCTTTCCTTGATAATATTTGATGTGGTACTCCATTTTTTTCTGGCAAAGTGTTGCTATTGAAAAGTCTGATGATAATTAAATTTTCTTTTCCTTAAAAATCACTTTCTCTTTTCTTAGCCTAAAGATTTTTCTTTTTTAAGTCCAGTAATTTCATTAAACTGTGTCTTGCTGTTGATCATTCTGGGGCAGTATTATCAGGTGTGATTGGCTTTAGATGGGACTGTCAATTGGGAAGCACCTACACTTAGCCTTTCTGTCGTGGTGGTCTCAGGGTAGCTGAACTTCTTATGTGGTAGTTTAGGAATCCCATAGAGAATGTTCCAACAATCAAGGCATGGGCTGCATGTTCTTTTATGACCTTGTCATGGAAGTCAGTATCAGTTAATTTTCTATTCCTTGAAGCAGTCATGAGCTTATCTAGGTTCGATGAGAGGTGACGTATACCCCCAACTTTCAGTGTGAGGAGTGATAAAGAGTTTGTGGCCATGTTTTTAAATTACCATAGTATTTGTCTTAAAATTTGACATTAAATGTATTAAGTCAGTGATCGTGGAGTTTAGATTGAATCATAATTAATATTTTCTAATAAGGTTGTTGTTGGGCTTCCCTGGTGGCTTGGTCGGTAAAGAATCCACCTGCAATGCCCAGGGAGACCTGGATTCAATCCCTCAGTTGGGAAGATCCCCTGGAGGAGGGTGTGGCAACCCATTCAAGTATACTTACCTGAAGAATCCCCATGCACAGAGGAGGCTGGCAGGCTGCAGTCCATGGGGTTGCAAAGAGTTGGAAACTGAGCACCTAAGCACAGGACAGCACAAGGTTGTTGTTAAAATAACCTTAACTTTAGATACATTTTATACTTCTAAAATGTAAAATTTATTAGAATCAGGGATAATTATTGTCATTCAGTTCAGTTCAGTTCAGTCGCTCAGTCATGTCCGACTCTTTGCGACCCCATGAATTGCAGCACGCCAGGCCTCCCTGTCCATCACCATCTCCTGGAGTTCACTCACACTCACATCCATCGAGTCCGTGATGCCATCCCGCCATCTCATCCTCGGTCATCCCCTTCTCTTCCTGCCCCCAATCCCTCCCAGCATCAGGGTCTTTTTCCAATGAATCAACTCTTCGCATGAGGTGGCCAAAGTACTGGAGTTTCAGCTTCAGCATCATTCCTTCCAAAGAAATCCCAGGGTTGATCTCCTTCAGAATGGACTGGTTGGATCTCCTTGCAGTCCAAGGGACCCTCAAGAGTCTTCTCCAACACCACAGTTCAAAAGCATCTCAAATATAGTAACAAATATAAAGATGTCTTTGTAAAATATATTCATTTCACATTTACATATACACTTTAAATATACAAATTTTGACAGTGTTTATAGATGAAAGTTGCAAATAATTCTGAAATATTTCTCAGAAGAAAGATGGCAGTGGCTTTATTTTTGCACTGAGATTTCTAACTACATCCTACTTTTAGATTTGTGTAATTTTGAACCAACTGATAGTGCTTTGATTTTGCTTTCATAGTACGTGAATTGAAATATGTTATATAAAAAATGTATATTACATACATATTACTCTGTGTCATATGATAAGCACACTATTTTCACCAGAACATTTTAGTAATGTTACAGACCCATCTTGCCTTTTGATGAATGATGTTTATTGTTTTTTAAAAGAAATCTTGAAGATGGTTTCATTGAATTAGAAAGCATTACATAATTTTTTAAAATACAATCTTGATTATAGAATGACTTAGATATATTTTTCTTTAAGTAGTTTTATATTTTATCCTATTCATATCAGGAAAACCATACTTGAGATTCTTTACATTTAGGATTCTACTCCATGTAAATAAATGGCAGCATGGAATTACACAGACACAGAAAAACATACTATAAGTAGCATGTTTTACAGAGTCTGATCTTAGAGCGTATCTAATTCTGCCAGAGTGTTATAAAATACAGCAAAGAAACACTTGTATACTGTTCTTGTTGCATCATTCTGGTTTTATTGTTTTCTCTTTTCCTTCCAATTTTACATTCACTTTTATAGATGAAAAATCATTATGATGTTTTTATGTGTCTGTGCAAACGTGTATATATGTTTCCCTGATGGCTCAGCGGTGAAGAATCTGCCTGCCAATGCAGGAGACGTGGGTTCGATCCATTGGCAAGATCCCCTGGAAAAGGAAGTGGCAACCCACGCCAGTAGTCTTGACTGGGAAATCCTATGGACAAAGGAGCCTGGTGGGCTACAGTCACAGAGAGCTGGACATGACTTAGTGACAAGGACTCACACACACAACAAATACACATGTCTATATCTGTCTGTCTATATATGTGTATGAAGTATGTGCAACTTTGAAGAGTTATGTCCTGGTGGTGAGTCAGGGGCAAGAGAAAGTATTTTTACACAGTTCTCAGTAGTTCATCAAGTAGCTCTTGTCATTCTTTGATCCTGTAAGTAAAGAATCTTACCATTCACCAATTTTTATTTTTTATTTGCAGGTAAGCTTTTGGGTTGTTAGAGAGATTCTTCATGCTCAAACATTAAAAATTAGAGCAGAAGTTTTGAGCCACTATATTAAAACTGCTAAGGTAAGATAAACTTGTGCTTCTGCTTTTTAATTCAGCCGTTTACGAATGCTTGTGAGTAAATATTTGCCTGTGTCACTATAGTCACTATTTATTGACGCTGGAAAATAAGGCCTACTGATTAATGTAAGTTAATTTTTTAAATTGCATATCTGTTTCCTTTGCCTTTTCTTCTATTCCTCTTATCTTCCTCCCTTTTCTTTTATAGTTTTCCTCTCTTTCTCAGAGAGGCTGAATTGTATTTGGGCAGAGGTCAGATTATGATGAAGTTTAATATTTATAAAATAGTTTGGTATATTCTGCAGGTGACTGAAAAAGCCTTACAGGATTAAGTAGGGAAATACATATCAGTTCTTTGCCTTTGAAATAGATTATTCTGCCAACCATGTGGAGAATAAGACTTAATTTTTAAAAGAACAGTATAAATGAGGGTGCTAACCACATACACTGAGTAACATAGATTATAGATGCAGCAGCAGAAATAGAACATGGATTTCAAAGACGTAAAATTTAGAGAGGAAGACGGATAGGACATTCCACAGGAGGCTGCAGGATTTTACTAAAATTTGTAACAGCTCCAGATTTATGTCAAGCTGACTGAAAAGAGGTATAATGGTAGCCACGTTCATTATTCTTATAATGAATACATAACTTATCTCACCTGTGAATGAAGGAAGATGAAGTAAATTGAGGATACCATTTTTACAATTGTAAATTATTGTAATCACTGTAAGTCATAACTCTTCCGTAGTTTCCTTGAGCACCTGGGAGCAATTGTATTCTAACATTCTGTGGCACTAGGTGGCAGAGCTAGCCTTCTTAAAAGTTGTTATTTTTCCAGAAGTGTCATAAAATTTTTGAAAACATTCTTTGTGATATGTTAAAGATTGGATTTTAGCTAGTAGAATCCATGTCTTTTCTCCATAGATCCTGAATTTTCATTATTGTTTTCTGGTGTTTTTGTTAGTTTCTTTTTTTTTTTTAATGTATGTTCCACTCAAAACCACCAAATCCATTAAACCTGTCATTATTCTCATCAAATAATCATTTAATTCCAGTTCAGACTCATACTTTGAGTTACTTCTGATAGTGCTTGCTTTCACCCCAAGGTCTAAATGCATAATTTTTTTGTCCATTACTGTCTCTTCAGTCCCTCTAGGGACTCTGCCTTCTATTTTGTTTCCTATAAAACAGGCAAGTCTTTCTCTTCTTTTAGTAGATGTTCCAGTGAGGTTCTGTAGTCAGAAAACTCACACACAGGTATATGTATAAAATGTATAAAATGGTTTATTCTCATGTGATTGAGTTGAGGAGAGGCTGGCAAATTTGAAGTCCGTAGGACCAGTAGACAGCCTAGAGACTTAGGAAGGAGTTTCTAGATTTTTGCTGTTATCAATACGACTACTTATACAGCATTCTTGTGTGAATCTCTTGGTGCTCAACAGTTCAGTTCAGTTCAGTTCAGTTCAGTCGCTCAGTTGTGTCCGACTCTTTGCGACCCCATGAATCGCAGCACGCCAGGCCTCCTTGTCCATCACCATCTCCCGGAGTTCACTCAGACTCACATCCATCGAGCCCGTGATGCCATCCAGCCATCTCATCCTCGGTCGTCCCCTTCTCCTCCTGCCCCCAATCCCTCCCAGCATCAGAGTCTTTTGGTTAAAACACTAGAAATATAGAGAGAAAAGACAAATTGCCTTCAAAGAAATGACAATGAGACCAATAGCTTTCATTGAATCTGATGAGAATGAACATTTTTTGTGTTTTGGCTATTTACGTTTTTCTCTCCTGAAATGTCTGCTCAAGATCTTTCTTTGAACAGTATTCTGTTCTAGTGTTGGTCTTTGATTTTTACAGTTTAAAAAATATAATCCCAGATGCTAAAGTTTTTTGCTATATTCTTTTCATACGTCTTCCTACTTGTGACCTATCTTACAACTCTTTTCCTGTTGTCTTTTGATACTGATGCTCTTATCTTTAATAGTCAAATATATGTCTTATTTATTGTCTTGTGCCTAAAAGACTATCTCATTTAAATCTTACTCTAAACTCTGAAAATGTCAAAGATTTTCTCACACATTACTCTTTAAAGCTTCTATAGCTTTGATTTTGGTAGTTTATTCTTAAATTTTAGATATAATACATGTAATTATGGATTCCAGTTCATATTTTTCCATATGAATAATCATTCTGGCATCATTTTAAAATCTTTTTTAAAGAAGCTCTCTTCGTTTTGTCTGGAAGCGTCTTCCTGTCACCCGTGTTCTTTAAAAATGTGATTCCAAATTCATGGTTCATTTTTTTATTTACTCTGCTTGGGATTTCTTGAGCTTCCTCACCCTGGGAATTAGTGTCTTTCGGTAATTTGGAAAAATAATCCACCGTTACCTCTCATAGGCTACCCACTCCAGCATTCTTGGGCTTCCCTTGTGGCCCTGCTGGTAAAGAATCCGCCTGCAAGGTGGGAGACCTGGGTTTGATCCCTAAGTTGGGAAGATCCCCTGGAGAAGGGAAAGGCTACCCACTCCAGTATTCTGGCCTGGAGAATAGTCCATGGAGTCGCAAAGAGTCGGACACGACTGACCAACTTTCACTTTCACCTCTCGTATTGTTTCTACCCCATTATTTAGCATGTCCTTCTGTAGCTCCATTTAGATAAATATTAGCCTTTTTCCCTCTACCTTTCATGTCTTTTTAACCTTTATTTCACATTTTTAAAAAGATTCCTTAGCTTTTGTGTTGCTTTCTGGATAATGCCTTCCTTTTCATTTCATTCACAGCCAGTACCTGATGTTGTTCTCCATTTGTGAATTCTTGTTTCCTTTTCTTTTTCTTATTTTTCCTCTGAGGCATTTTGTTTGTATGAATCTACATCCCTAGAAACAGAAAAAGAATCCAAGGATTTTCTCTCCTATGTGTTTTTGTTTTGCTTCTTCCTGGCCCATGATGACAGCTGAGGTTGTCAGTGCAATAAAACCAAACTGATGGGATTGGGAGCAGGTTTTTCTGCCATTTTTCTAGTAATAGATCTTGAATCACACATCAAATCTGGGGCTGATCCCTCCACACTTACTGAGCCTGCCTGTGAGGTTCACAACAATTTTTTCAGCCCTGTGATCATCAGTGATTTCAAATGCACTAATGTAACCATGCTTCATCATCACAGTAGAAACTCGATGATGACTTTGGAGCATGGCCTAATAAGCACTTGGCTTTTGCCTCTCTTTTCGGCATTGTTGAGAACTCTTGAGAGCTTCAGCCAAGACATTCAAGCGCCCCATTATGGTGGCACGGAAAGATGGCGGAAAGAGTCCTTGTGTTTTTCCCTTTCCCTTTTTTATTTTTTTAAACTTGAGTTCATATTTCTTGAAATTTTATGGGAGTTCTTTCAGACCTGAGTTAAGGTGGTATTAGTTAGAGTTCATCAAAGGAATAGAACCCCTCGCCATTCCTTGGTTCTCATATTCATAACATGAAATTTTTGTCTTGATGTTTCTTGATGATTAAGGACAGTTTTACCTTTGAGGTGTAAGCATCTGATAGTTTGAAGAAATCTGAGCAATTAGCAATAATTTGACAAAAGTAGATTTCTTGGTAAAGTGACGGAACCTAGCATTAGCATGCATGCACAGCATCATATGGGATTCTTCTGCATGGAGGCTATAAAAAGCAATGTCTAGTATTGGGAAGCAGGTAGATGTCCCAGCATGAACAAGGAACAAAGGAATGTGGATTCAGGTGGGAGGAAGCCAGAAATTGAGGAGGGCTGTGAAAAGCAAGCTTGAACCCTAGCCCTGGAATGTTAGGGGTCCTTCTGCTGCTGCTGCTAAGTCACTTCAGTCGTGTCCGACTCTGTGCGACCCTAAGGACAGCAGCCCTCCAGGCTTCTCTGTCCACATGATTCTCCAGACAAGAATACTGGAGTGGGTTGCCATTTCCTTCACCAATGCACGCATGCATGCTAAGTCGCTTCAGTCATGTCCGACTCTGTGCGACCCTATGTACAGCAGCCCTCCAGGCTCCTCTGTGCACAGGATTCTCCAGGCAAGAATACTGGAGTGGGTTGCCATTTCCTTCTTCCATTAGGGGCCCTGAGTAGGACACAAATTAGGATCCTGGGCATGGGCCTTTCTTTGAACTTGGATCATAAGGCAGAACTAGTAATAGTTCAGTATAAGAAAGGAAACTGCCTACCAGAAACAAGGATGCATACCAGATAACTTTGATACTGAGCCATAATTTTGGTTTTCTTAATGTATTAGACAACTGGAGGTAGATGTATTCCCAGAGCTTGGAGGGAGTTCTGTGTGGGCCAAAAATCAGCTTACTGTAAACACAGTGGATACCCCCAAAACAAATCTCTACAATGAGGGTAATAAGTATGCTATAAGAACCACCAGTTGCCTAAACTGTATTTGTGTTCAAGTTGTCTTGTCATTCATGCTATTTATTTTTCGTCCCTCCTCCCCCTTTTTCTCAAATCTTCCAGAAATTGTATGAGCTGAATAACCTTCATGCACTTATGGCGGTGGTTTCTGGCTTACAGAGTGCCCCAATTTTCAGATTGACTAAAACATGGGCGGTGAGTAATCTTCTTTAGTTAATGATAGGTTAGACTTCTTGTTGGAAGTGAAGATGTTTTAGTTCCTTTTGTAGTTCTTAGTAAGGTTAATATTATGATAACAGATAAGGATTTTTTAATTAGTTTGTACTCTGTTCTTTGAAACTTACATTTTTTCCTCTCCCCTTAAATAAGTATTTCATGAGGCTTGTTAGGTATTTTGAGCTAAAAACCAGTTGGTGCTTGGTTTCTGCTCTTTAGGAAATCATTTTTGTAGAACTTCTTTAAACATCTTTGACAATATAACATTTCAAGTTTACTGATGGGAAACTATAAATATGAAAATAAATTGCATTAATCATGTAAAGATTATGCTTTTGGAAAATTTGAGGAAGGTATAAATTGTAAGTTGCCCCCAAATTTTACTGATACACATTTCCATTACAATATTTTTTACTCAGTAAACTCTTGGGTTTTTTTCCTTAGGAATAAAGGAAAATCTGTTAGCTAACAGGAAAGTAGGCACTGTTTCTGTGCACATTGTGATATTATGCTAATCTTACGTGGTTCTATTTAACAGGGTCAGAGTATGAGGTTCTACTTTTGCAAATTTGTGTATTTTTATAGTTGATCAATGTGATACTGGCCTCAAGCTTGCTGGGTATTTTTCATTTAGATTTTATAAAACTGAAGCTTCAGATTCAGTTAAATCTGTTCATATTAATACTGTTCTTTAATGTTAAAGAGGAATGATTTTGTTTAATACATTTTGTACAGAGGGTTAGTGTGTTCTTACTCTCCTGGAGTAAAGACTTGACTAACTTTAAAACAGTTTTTTACTTACTAAAATATAACTTTGTGTTTAATTAGCCTGCTGTTCTCACTTTTCATAGTGTCTGAAGAGACAGATGTTTCTCATACTGGAAAAACATTAGTATGGAAGAGCTTATGATCTTCTTTATATTTCATTTGTAGTTTAGAAACACCTGAGTGAACAGTTTCCTACTCTAAAAATTTTTAATAACGATGACCTAATTCTCTTTTATTAAAATTTTAATTTAATGAGGGAATGGAAGTGATTATAAATATACAGTCATGAATTCCATCTTTGAAGTTTTAGGGAAAAGAAATTGTACTCTGGTTTATATTGTGGTTTAGAAATGAGATACATTTCCCTCAAGTTAATTTTTGTTTCCTTGAAGTTATTTTCATTGTCTCTCTCTCATGTCTTGCGTCGAAAATAGTTTTGTTTAAATTTAGTAACAGCTCCATTATTAATCTGAATAAAATTTTTGGTGTTCATATAAAACTTGAAAATATTCTACAGTTTTGCTAGGTACTAATTGTTTGACATGCATAGTGGATGATATAGACGAAGTCCTGTTCTTATAGAGCTAACATTCTACTGGGAAAAGATAAACTGTAAATAAATGATATATCATAAATAATGATGAATGCTCTGTAGAAAAATAAAACAGAGTAAATGAGATGTAAAATACTCCCTCATGCTTTTCTGTGATATGTGGTAAGAATTTCTCATAAGTGATTGGACCCAATTGCAGTTGGAACCTGGCAGTTGGAAAGTATTGATGACCTTATCAAAGATGTTGGAATGATTGGATTTGAGAGAATAGTGGAGGAAAAAATGGGACAGTAAGAATAGAGAATGCCTTTGAGGAATTTTGTTGTGAAGTACTGGGGTGAGGGCCAGAGGTAACTAGAAGAAATGTGAGATTAAAGATTTGTGGTGTTTTGCTTTGATTTTAAAGATGAGATCCATAACAGTATGCTTGAGTGGCAGTACAGTGATCTAGTGAAATGAGGAGGTGGTAAGAAGTCAAGCCTGTGATACCCTAGATTAGCCCAGAGGAGATAAGGTCCAGTACTCCAGTGGGGCAGGAACAGTGTCTCCGTTTTAACAGGAGAGAAGGGAGTGTGATTGGTTACAGACACAGGTATATTGGTAGATTTGGTGGTGGGATTCTGCAGAATAATTCTGCAAAATTGTGTTTCATAAGACATAAGAAGCAAGGTCATTAATTGACAGTGGGAGAGGTACTGGAGGTTTGAAGAGAGAGGAAAGGATGAAAGTCATCAAGGGAACTGTCAGAGTGAATTAATTAGGGAAACGTGTAGGTCTTAGGCAGGTCCACTTGAGATTTTTGGTCATAAGCTTAGAGTGAAACTTAGTGTTCAGCATTACTGTGAAGAAGTGCTGAGGATTCATTGTATTTAACCAGTTGGAATTTTTCTAGACTTGTTTGTACCATAGAGGGGTCAAGAATAGTATAAGAGATAAAGTAGGTAAATATAAAAGTTGTGATAGATGAGGAATCTAACCCAAGTAAAAGGAAAGAAATAATGAACAGTGAAAGGGTGGTATGGTGGAAAATCCTGGTGCCCTCAAATACAGGGAATGTACCAAAAAACAGCATCGCAAATGGGGGAAGTATTAGAAACATTCTCTTTAACATCAGGAAAAAGTATGCCCATTTTCACTGTTTCTACTCAACATAAAAATTTTAGCATAGTGAAAAAAGATTAGAAATAATAGGATATACCCTCAAAAAATTAGAGTTACATTGAGTTACCACTTATCCATCAACTCCACTTCAGGGTATATACCCAAAAGAATCAAAGATTGGGACTCAAACAGGCATTTTTATACCAGTGTATAAAAAAGCATCATGATTAACAATAACCAATAGGTATGAACAATCCAAATGTCCACGAACAGATGGATGAATGTACGAAATGTGGTGTAAACATACAGTGAACTGTTATGCATCCTTAAAAAGGACTGAAATTCTGACACGTGCTGCACCTTGGATAAACCTTGGTGATGATATGCTCAGTGAAATAAGCTAGACACAGTAATGATGTGTCTCCAGAATGATTCCATTTATATGAGGTGCCAAGAGTAGTCAGATTCATTGAGACAGAGTAGAAGGTGGTTCCCAGGGCTGAGAGGAGCAAGAAATGAGGAGTTCTGTTTAATGGTTACAGAATTTCAGTTAGGGAAGATGGAAAGAGTTCTAGCCGTGGATAACTGCAATAATTGATGGATAATGTAAGTGTACTTAATGCCACTAAACTCTACACTTAATACTGGTTAAAACGGTAAATATTATTTATATTTTACCACAGCTTTTTAAAATAATCCTCTAAAAACAAGTCTCTGCTATCCCACCCCAAATTGAATCCTTTCATTCTGATTATTGATTTGTTACTGTGATTATTCTGATTATAGTGTTATTATTATACATATCAGATTATTATTATTATTATTCTGATTATTGTGTTATTTTTATACATATCAGCCTCCATGCTTCTTTAGTTTTGTGTTTCAGATATGTCAAAATCAGCTATGAGTTCCTAGTAATTTGTTTCTCCAGATACTGTACCAGAGTTCTGGAATGATTGACTTTGGGGAAAAAAAAAAAAGATTTCTTGTTATCCTTGCTGTGTCATGCAATATTTTGCATATTCAAATACTTTGTTATGTGTGAGAGAAAAGAATGTTTGGATTTATAGATCGAAGTGGAGGGTTGCACCTAATCTTTAAAGTGCTAATCAAGTGTGTTGAAACTGGGCCACAAATAGTCGTGAAACCAGTTTGCAGGAAAACCTGTCTAAAACATTCAGGACAGTTTCTTTGTTTTTGTTTGGTTTTTTTTTTTAGAGATTATCTAAAGATAATCTGTTATCTTGGAGCCTGTGAAAAATAGATTACAGCATCAATCCCAACTATATTACTTATAATATTAAAAAGAGTAGTGGATTAGATGTTAGAATAGGCTGTCTCCAGGACCAGACTGAGACCCTGAAAAGCAGGACCTAGTCTTTGTGAGTGATGACTGACGAGTGATGGTGTGTTCTGCCTCTCCTTGGGGTCTCAGTCGCCTCATCTTTAAATTAGTCCTCTTGACTTTTCTCTTAACCTCGTAGGAGAATTAGATGAGAATTTTATAGGTGGAAGTGTTTTGCCTGCTATAAAATAACAAATATTTTATGACATAAAGTGAAATCTCATTTATAACATAATGAAATAGTAACTTCACATATTTTTTTCCAGAGTCTTTGAAACACTTAAAAACATGTATTTTCTGAATCTTTTAGTTAATATTATTTCGGATGACTGCCCTTGCTGTCCTTTCATTCCCCTTGTTATCTCCATTTTTCTCAAAGGGCATGCATTACAAATCTACTCCTCAAGCCTCCTCAAACAGCTGCAGTTGATTGTTCAACTGTATGTAATACAGCATTGGTTAAAGGGATCAAGGAAAAAAATGTCAGAAATCCAAACATGTAAATTGTAGTTTTATAGTACTGGCAGGACTGGGTATGGTTAGAGTCATCAAGAAAAATTATTACTTAAATTATGAAATTCAGTATTTATTTCTGAATGCTTATGTAAGAATTAACTATCTTTGAGGGGGCAGGGGACAAGTCATGAAAATATTTGGGCCTTTGAGGTGAATATGAATATATAATTATTTTAAATTAGGAAAATGACTAATAAAAATTGTTTAACCATTTAAAATAGTAAAGATGAGAAATAATGTATTATAATGTACTACTTAGTAAATTAATTATTTTAGGTACATACAAAGTATATTGTATTTTATAAATAATGAATTTGGGTTTATTAATATACATGTCTGGTTTTGTTTTATTTATATACTACCAAAATATAATTAAAGAAAATAAAACTTTGAAATTAAAATTCAAATTTATAGTAATTGTAACTTTTAAGTCTTTAATAAAATTGGATACAGAAATAACTTGGGCTTTTCTGTTTGTCTTTTAGTTATTAAGTCGAAAAGACAAAACTACCTTTGAAAAACTAGAATATGTAATGAGTAAAGAAGATAATTACAAAAGACTCAGAGACTATATAAGCAGCTTAAAGATGACACCCTGCATTCCCTATTTAGGTGAGTTATGTCACTATGCCTAGTTGTTGCTCTACTTTAATCAATAGTTTATAAAAAATACAATGTATTTTAAAAGTCTGTGTCTCCTTTAAAGAAATTAAAGGATTCTTAAGTTGAAAAAATTGTCTAGAGGAATGTGTTACCTTACTGCCTGGAATGTATTTTCATTTTTTCTTAGGAATGAACCATATGGTAAAGCCATACATTTTTGCTATTGTAGTAATGCTTTGAAAGAGTGAACTAGTAGTTTGCAGTGAAGTTTAATGCTGTGAAAATGTTTAACATTAACTTAAGAAATTGATTGAAAGATATAATGAATTTATTGTCAACATCATGAGTTCTTATATTGTTGGCAGAATTATGAAAAACAGTCTCAATGAAGCTGTTATTGTTTTTCTGGAAGAAATTAGCTGTTTAGCTGTGCAAATTTAGCTCAGTACTGAGACAAATCTGTATTTTACATATTATTACACATAGTGGGTATCTCTTTATTGTATATTTTACAGTGTTGATGAATTCCAAGAAGTATTGAACCAATAACACAAGATGTTCACCAAAATATGAATAGTAATTTTTTATTAGGTGTTTGAATTAAAAAAATGACTGAAACTATACCTTTTTAATGTATACATGAATTTAAATACAAAAATATGTATACCTAGGATATGCATTATATTAATGTATACCTAGTATATACATCAAAGTAAATTGACTTGATCCTGTGTAGAGAGTAATCAAAAGATAATATTTGTTTTTACCCCCTGTTTCCACTCTGTCTTTTATGTAACTACTCATACTGGATTTCACCATAACTGTTTCTGAAAATCATGGAAAAACCTGTTACTTGCTTAGGAGACTCTACAGTGTCATCTCTGAAGTCTTTGTAGTACCACTGAACAAAAAGTACCAGTATAGTACCAGAACTCAAAGTAGGGGCAAAGACAGCTGATACACTGTCGTTCAGCTGCTCTAGACCATCACCTTAATTTGTCAGAGATCTTAACTCATCATATCATTGTGGGACATTCTCAAATTCCAGTGGGAATAGGAAATGTTGTACATCCTATGTTGAAGGCAGAATACTCCTATGCATTTTACAGTGACCACATACTGTTTATCTGTTTCTTTGATAAATAGTTCAGGGCCATAATAAACATAATTCAGTCAGAGAGGCTCTAAGCTGATATTAGGAAAGGCATTCTGCATACACTCTACTTTCTGCCATTACCTTGGCTTTGACATTCTTGAAAGTGGGGAAAGGAAGAATAGAGGACTTTTAAAAGTCATCAATGTCTTCATACTCCATAAAAACATAAACTTTTCATAGCATAAAGAACATTAGACAGAATTTTTTGAATTCATGTCGCTCAGTTGTGTCCAACTCTTTGTGACCCCATGAACTACAGCCTGCCAGGCTCTGTTTGTGGAGTTCTCCAAGCAAGGATACTGGAGTGGGTCGCTGTTCCCTTCTCCAGGGGATCTTCCCGACCTAGGGATTGAACCCAGGTCTCGCAAATTGCAGATTGAGAATTGGGAACTGTAAATTCCAAAATGGTTCTATGATATTCATTTTTTAAGTCATTGAATTGTCTTCTTTAAGCCTTGTTTTCTTTACCTAGAAGTAGCACACATGTTTTTCTTAAGGCTGAATGGGACCACAGTGATCTCTTCTATATAAATCACTTATACTACACTTGAGAAAACCAAAGTCCAGAAAGGTAGAAGAGCTGATTCAGAATCTTAAAACCTAGTTAATGACAGTTCTGAGGTTCTGACCTAACATCTTTCCAATTATAGCTGCTAAACTCTTATTCTAAAATTTACTGATTCCACAATTGTGTTTTTTCTCATTGAAATAAATATTTTTCTCAAATTTCATAATTTGTTTTTTAGAAAAGGAGAATTAAGATTATTTTCTATTAAAAAGAACAAAATAGCATAAATCCTTTTGCTGTGTTGTCTAGTTCAGGGGTCTTTGTTTTACATTTATCCACAGTAGAAACTTCAATAGAGGGTTTGAAGTTGTCTGTGCATGTGCACTTAAGCACACTGTTATATACCTATGAGGGTGTGGTGGGAAATCGTTGAAATAGTGGAATCTGGAAAAGTTTTCCTTTAGAAAATATACCTGTTTTCTCCCAACTCTGATACCTGAAATGGAGTATTTTTTTTTCCTGTGGTTTAAAGCAAATGAAGAAAACACTGAAGTATAGAAGTTAGTTTGGAGAAAATAATAGAACCATAATCTTTCCTGTGTCTTCAACTTGGTCTGCATTAACTCCTCTTTTCAGTTTTTTTCACTTTATATATTCTCATGACCCAGAATCTTCCTTACTGAAATTCTCCACCAGTAGTAGCACCAGTCTCTCTTGATTTACCTTTTAATTTATGGCTTTTGTTTTTTTGACTCCGCTTTCTCTGCCTTTCTCTTAAATCTGTTCTTCTAAAGGTCTCAGTCCTTTCCTTTTATTCCATACACACACTTAAAGTGGTCTCATTCAGCTTTTTCCCATATATCACCTGATGACTGCCAAATCTTAGGTTGGACCTATATATTCAATTGGCTTTGTAATTCCTGTGGCTTAGTAACATTTTAGGTACTCAAATACTGATTGAATGAGATATCTATTGGTAACTCTTAATTTAACGTGTTCAGAAGTATATTAATCATTTTCCCCCTTTTTCTACACCTTATCTCCATCTATCTCCTGGCTTAGTGAACTAGTGATCACAGTGTTGCATCATCTACACTGCTCCACCACCCTCAACACTTGGCAGGTTTTCTGTTCTTTGTTTTTTGGCTTTACTGGATTTCTCCTCCTCCTCTCCTTCTCATACCCTCTGTTAGTTCAGTTCAGTTGCTCAGTCATGTCCAACTCTGCGACCCTCTGTTAAGCAAGATGCCTGTTTGTGAGGGTTATCAAGAATTAGAAGCCAAAGTGAAAGTGTTAGTTGCTTAGTCATGTCTGACTCTTCACAACTATATGGACTGTAGCCCACCAGGCTCCTCTCTCTGTGGAATTCTCCAGGCAAGAATACTGGAGTAGGCTGCCATGCCCTCCTCAAGGAGATCTTCTGGACCCGGGGATTGAACCTGGGTCTCCTGCATTGCAGGCAGATTGTTTACCATCTGAACCACTGGGAAAACTCCATTAGAAGCCAAAGGGTGAAGGGGAATGGCAAAAACTTATGCTAAAAATAGAAAACATACACTTTCAGTTCAGTTCAATTCAGTTGCTCAGTCATGTCTGACTCTGCAACTCCATGGACTGCCGCACATCAGGCTTCCCTGTCCATCACCAACTCTCAAAGCTTGCTCAAACTCAGGTCCATGGAGTTGGTGATGCCATTCAACCATCTCATCCTCTGTCATCCGCTTCTCCTCCTGCCTTCAATATTTCCCAGCATCAGGGTCTTTTCCAGAGAGTCAGCTCTTTGCATCAGGTGGCCAAAGTATTGGAGTTTCAGTTTCAGCTTCAGTCCTTCCAGTGAATATTCAGGACTGATTTCCTTTAGGATGGACTGGTTGGATCTCGTTGCAGTTCAAGGACTCTCTCCAGAGTCTTCTCCAACACCACAGTTCAAAAGCATCAATTCTTTGACATTCAGCCTTCTTTATGGTCCAGCTCTCACATCCATACATGCCTACTGGAAAAACCAGAGCTTTGACTAGATGGACCTTTGTCAGAAAAGTAATGTCTCTGCTTTTTAATATGCTGTTTATGTTTGTCATAGCTTTTCTTCCAAGGAGCAAGCATCTTAATTTCATGGCTGCAGTCCCCATCTGCAGTGATTTGGGAGCCCAAAAAAATAAAGTCTGTCACTGTTTCCATTGTTTCCCCATCTATTTTCCACAAAGTGACGGAACTGGATGCCATGATCTTAGTTTTCTGAATGTTGAGTTTTAAACCAAGTTTTTCACTCTCCTCTTCCAATTTCATCAAGAGGCTCCTTAAGTTCTTATTTGCTTTCTACTGTAAGTGTGGTGTCATCTGCATATCTGAGGTTATTGATTTTTCTCCCAGCAGTCTTGATTCCAGCTTGTGCTTCATCCAGCCCAGCGTTTCTCATGATGTACTCTGCATAGAAGTTAAGTAAGCAGGGTGACAATATACAGCCTTGACATACTCCTTTCCTGATTTGGAACCAGTCCCTTATTCCATGTCCAGTTCTAACTGTTGCTTCCTGACCTGCATACAGATTTCTCGGAAGGCAGGTCAGGTGGTCTGGTATTCCCATCTCTTGAAGAATTTTCCACAGTTTGTTGTGATCCACACAGTCAAAGGCTTTGGTGTAATCAACAAAAGAGAAGTAGATGGTTTTCTGGAACTCTTTTGCTTTTTTGATGATCCAGTGGATGTTGGCAATTTGATCTCTGGTTCCTCTGCCTTTTCTAATTCCAGCTTGAACATCTGGAATTTAACAGTTCACAGACTGTTGAAGCCTGGCTTGGAGAATTTTGAGCATTGCTTTGCTAGCGTTATGAGATGAGTGCAATTGTGTGGTAGTTTGAGCGTTCTTTGGCATTGCCTTTCTTTGGGATTGGAATTAAAACTGACCTTTGCCAGTCCCTTGGCCACTGCTGAGTTTTCCAAATTTGCTGGCATGTTGAGTACAGCACTTTCACAACATCATCTTTTGGATTTGAAATAGCTCAACTGGAATTCCATCGCCTCCACTAGCTTTGTTTGTAGTGATGCTTCCTAGGCCCACTTGACTTTGGATTCCAGAATGTCTGGCTCTAGGTGAGTGATCACACCATCATGGTTGTCTGAATCATGAAGATCTTTTTTGCATAGTTCTTCTGTGTATTCTTGCCAGGAATATTCTGTATTCTGTACAGAAGTATTCTGTGTATTCTTGCCAAGAATATTAGGTATTCTGTACATGAAACATACACTTTAACATCTACGTAATTTTATACATTGGATTCTCCATATAATTATTCATCCCTATATCAGTCTGTAAAGAAGCATCTGAGATTGTGAGATGATTGCAGAACATTTGGCACAAACATTTGGTAGACTTGGGACAGGAAAATGAAACAGTGAAATATTTGTCAGACAAGTTCTTATGATGCAGTTTAGCTCCTTTCCAGCATGAAAATCACCTTTTTAATGTAGTGACAATTTTATTTTATAGCACACTTTGAGATTAAATGTATTCATCCCATCTATCAAAACAAACATGCTTTTCCTAAGAAAATGTGAAGCATTTCAACTTTATACAACTTTTTGACTGCTTGATTTATTTATATCATAGACAGCTGGTTCATTTTCTCATTCCTAATCTTCAATACTAAAGTATGTTGAAGAATTAAGATTTTACAATAGTTTATATCCTGTTAATGTTTACATTTTTCATATTTTGTCCTTATTTAAAATGAATTAGGATCATGATTTTTAAATTTAACTTTTCTTCAGAACTTTTTCCCCACTCATATTAAACTAGGCCTAGTGCAGATAGATGCCAAAAATGACAACATTTACAAGGTGCTGTACATTTGATAGGAGATTACTTGTCCTGAAGACATTTGAGAGATAATACTCATTGTGCATATTAGGAGCTTCAGTACTCATTGTGCATATTAGGAGCTTCTAGTTAACTATCCCTGCTCAAATGTACATAATTTGCATAATGCTATCCTTTATCCAGATGGCTCCATGGTAAAGAATCCGCCTTGCCAAGCGGACGACCGGGGTTGGATCCCTGGGTCGGGAAGATCCCCTGGAGAAGGAAATGGCAGTGTATGTCAGTATTCCTGCCTGGGAAATCCCAGGGATAGAGGAGCCTGGATGGCTACAGTCCATGGGGTCACAAAGAGTCAGACAGAACTCAGTGACTAAACAACCACCTCTCATCCTTTAATGTCTGCGAAGGTTCTTTTGGAACAGATGTGTCAACCAAAAGAATCTGTACTGTACAGAGAAAAGCTAAATGTTAATCACCTATTCTTAACATAAGAGGCATTATCCAAACTAGCGGTGTTTTTAGTGTTATGAATTATGAACGGAACCAACCATCATTCTCTATGAAATTTAAAACAGAAAATGGAGACTTAAATACTGACAAAACTCTTACTTTGATACTGCCAGATTTATTTATAATTCAATGTGGATTAAATTATAAAAAGTAGAAAATGTTTTCTTGGCTTTCAACTCATCATCTGTTGAAAAGTTGTCTCTTCTGTTGGTTTGCATTCAAGGTAAAAATTAGTCAGCCTGGACAATATAGTGAAAAGTTCTTAGGCTAAGGATGCAGTTTTTCTGGAGAGAAATAGTTTGGCAAATTTCAAGGAAAAAATTGTTTTATATGAGAATTATTGCTTTAAATCTGAAAATCATTAACAGCACTCATTTGTTCTTGTCATTGGAGAATAATCTTAAGGGGCTTATTGGAGAATTTGGCATGGGAAGTTTTGCTTTGCTGGAGAGAGGGGGAAAGAGCATTGTGCAAAAATAATTTAGTTGTTGTATGAAACATGATAAATATTCTTTCATGTGTATTTTCTAGCCTCATTTCTACTTTATTTATGTAATTTTGGGAAGATGCAGTAGCTCACCAGCTTAGGATGTTTTCTGGGAAGGAAAACATATGTTTTTAAAACTATGGAAATAAGTAAGTTGTTGCAGTTCTGTACACTGCTTCCTGTCAAGTAGAAGCAGAATGTTACAGAGAAGTAAGATGGCCTGACTCTGTCTCATTGAGACACCCCCAACTTAATTTGCAATTTTGTATGTTAGATTTTCAAGATAGCCCCCCTCTCCCCCCCGCTCCGCTTTTTTTTCCCCCCTTTTTTTGAGAAGAGAAAAGCTGTCTTTATGTTGGGCTTCTCTGGTGTCTCAAGATGGTAAAGAATCTGCCTGCAATGCAGGAGACCAGGGTTTGATCCCTGGTTTGGGAAGATTCCCCGGAGAAAGGAATACCAACCTGCTCTAGCATTCTTGACTGGAAAAGGCCATAGATAGAGGAGCCTGGTGAGCTTTTTTTTTTCTTCTCCTTTTGTAAGAATAGAAAAGCTTTCCTTATATCCATCTGTAATAAAGAATATAAATTGTGCCCTTTCCATCCCCTATCCTCTGACAAGCACTATTTTGTTTTCATTAATCTCTCACCCTCAGCAGTGTGTAATAAACCCTTAGTTTGTCATGGCCCAGCGCTCTATATTTAGCATCTCAAATAAAAGGGGCCACTTAATATTTAATACTTAACTGGTTGACTTCATTAATTAAATTATCTCTTTCTGGCTCTTCCCGTTGTTCCGGCAATTTTATTTGTGTGTCATTTTTTGTGTACAACTGCCTACCTACTCCCAGTGTTCCACTGGCCATCCAGTGTTTGCTTAGCGCTGTTCTTGGTGATAGATGTAGAGCAGAGATCAAAGTGGACTTTGAACCTTCCTTTGTGGAACTTATCATCTCTTTAATACCAACGACTGTGTTGATGTCATTACCTTGTGAACAACCTCTCCTATCTCCTAAGCTGTGAAAGAGGTGCACAACATTACAGGCCTTGATAGCAGTGCCCTCATCCCAGCAATGTGTGAAGCATGCCTAAACTTGCAAGGACCTTCAGATGTTATCTGATCTTCTTTAATGTTTCTGGAATTTTCAACCTATCTTGATCCCTTAGAAGAATATAGTTCTTTAATTTTATATTAGTTTTAGAAATTTTTGCTAATCTATATACAAATATTTTCAAAAACAGTAGCTTTTTATTCACATTTCTACGAAGATATTTTGACAAAGTCCAAAGTTTTATGAGAGTGTTTTCCCTGCCCCTTTGGTAGAATTTTACTTGGTTAAATGTATAAAAGTCTCTGGCACTGATCTCAAAAATGCCTGATGGTCAAAAAATGTCATTGGCTTTTAATATTTTAAGAGTTTTATTCCATTTTCCTTTCTTTGATTTGTAGGTAATACACAACATGGATTACTTTACCTTATTCTTCTCATTAGGATTACATAGTGAATTCTAAAACAGCAATAAAGCATGTTTAGTCATTTTCTTCTGAATCCTGAGAATGAGGTCTGAAATGAGCTCTGACCAAATGGCAGCTAGCCCTAGCTTTTTCTTTAGCCAGAATTACATTTCCATTTTCCATTACCTCATTTATATCCTTTTTTACTCTCATTCTTTTTTATATATTGAAAATTCTTCTAACTTTCTTTAATAGTGTATTTTCTGAAGTTTACTTTAGACCATTCAAAGACTTGTGATATAAAAGGGCTGGGTATGGGGTTATATTGATTGCTTTCCCATTTTCATTGTTATGGGTGTTTTTTTTTTTTGAAGAGCCTATATCTTTAAAATATATTTATATTATGTGTAGAAGTTATATAGATCTGCATTTTAATCATAAACAGAATCAGATTCCCCCAGTTCCACAGCTTTGCCAGCAGTGTTTCCAACTTGCTGTTTCAGTAATGTGTTTTGTACATTTTTTAGCAAACCTTAATAGAAGGATAATAATAAAAATCTTAAGTAACATTTATTTGCAACTTAATCCCATATGCCCAACATTGTATACTTTACATAAATTTTCTAATTTGTTACAACAGTTTATAAGTGATATTATTATTCATATAAGTGAAGAAACCTGAACAAGGGAGGTTAAATTGACTTGCTCTTAAGATATGCATTATAACCATTTCATTTATAGCTCCAAGAAAGCATTATGGAATTATATTAATATTTTGGAAATCTGTCTTTAGTTTTCATTTTGAGTTCATTTTTCAGTCTTTCCTGTAATTATCTATAGAATTACAATGTAATAACTATTGACCCCACTGACAAAATTGAAAACTGAGCTTATTTTTAGGTGGCTTCTTTAAGGAGGGGTCATGACATCATTAAGTAGAATCATTCTTTTCTTACTTATTTTCTCAGACACTAAAAAGAATTAAAAAATCGTTAGGATATAGTCATCTTTAACTTACTATTGATTAATTCAAGTATATAAAAATCATATCACATTAGTACAGATTTACAGGTAATTTGAAACATTTTCATAGTTGTAGAAGCTTTTACAGTTTTCTTATATGATTACCAGTAGGAGTCCTAACAAATATAATGCCAAAAGAATTAGCACTCCTTGACTCATAAGAGTCAAGTGATCATTAAACTGAAAATCTGATCTTTACACTCACGCAGGCTTGGAGCCTGAGGATGAGTTTATTAGTTCATATCTACTTAATTTTAGAGATGCCAAGTTTCCTCGACATTGACGATGTCCCATTGAGTGGAGGACAGAGTCTAAGTCATTTTTAGGATAAGCTTCATTTCATTTATTAAAAATAACTAAACATAAGTAATCCTTCTATAAACCAGCTCCAAGTTTATAGCTCAGTCTTAACTGAAGGTAAGGCCACTGCATCTTATTCCCCAGTAACCTATAAAGTAGCTAGCTATCAGACCTTGCCTACCATACATATGACTTACCTAATCGCTCACAAGATTCTCATTAGGCTGAAATCTCTTAGTGTGGCGATTCCTTTTTAAATCTTTTTGGCTGTGCCACACAGCATGTTGGATCATAATTTCCCAGCAAGGGACTGAACCCTAGCCCCCTGCATTGGAAGCGTAGAGGCCTAACCACTGGACCACCAGAGGAGTCCTTTTTTTTTTTTTTTTCTTTTTTTCCTATGGCTGTTCTTAACTTAATTTTTCTTATGGCCAATGGTCTTTACTACCTGCCATTAACAGGTGACATAGCTCTATTAAGTTTGCACATGAAGATCACAGATTAGTGTAATTTTGTGCTGGAAAATTTGGATATTGTTTCTTTTAGCACGTTTGTTACTCACTCTATGCAAGGCACCACATGATAAGTAATGCAGAAAGTATATAGATGAGCAAAAATAATCTGGTAGTTGAAGTCTGCTGAGTCCTTACTAGTATCAAGCGTTATTCTAAATGCTTTACCACATGTATTACCTCATTTGATTTTCACAGGAACTGCATGAGCTAGGTACTGTTGTTATCTCCATTTTATAGATATGAAAACTGAGGCAGGAATATATAAACTGTCGTCAGAAATATCTAAGTCTAACACATGTACATAGTAGATTTGGGCCACAAATCCAAGCAGTTCTGCCTTTAGGACCTATGCTTAGTCATCATATAATGTTGCTTCCTACTCCTTGATCTCGAGGAACTCAGTTGCCTAAGTTATTCTTAAGCTTTCCAGGAACTTTAGAGCAGAGCTGTATCACCTCTCTATAAAGGAGGGTACAGTGGACTCTATGGGCAAGGTGCTGTTAGCATTCAGCAGTTTTCCAGTTTGTATGTTGACTTTCACATGATTCTGGTGTTAATAATATTCCACTTCTATGAAAATTCTCTGAGACTTGTCTTTAATAGGGTTTTGGATATGTGAGTGAAATGCTGTAGTTCTGCAAATAAATGGAATGCCCTAGTAAAGTTTAATTCAATTAAGATTTGATAAAACAATTAGATGCTTAATTTCTCCCAGAAATTTTATAGTGAATTTTTATGGTTCTAGGGGTGGTAGAGAGGGACTTGAAAGCCACTCCAAAATGACCATAGATAAAGCAGAAAATAACATTGCTGTTGGTTTGATGTTCTCTTACCTTCTTTCACCAGAAGTTTTGAGATGTGGCAGAGCAGAAACGTTGCACTTGATATTGATGGATTAAAGTTGTGCAGATAATTGTCTTCAGTTCTGACTGGTTGAGCAAAAGTCTCAAGAGATTCCTCTAAAATTTTTAGTTCACAAAGGAGTTAAGGGAAGATCTGCTCTAAGCAGAACATATTTTTAGAAGATAATTATTCTGGAAGATTGGTAGTAAAGTTGTTAGTTGCAAAGATGAGCTAAAGACACACACACTGGAATTAGCCATTTGGACTAGTGAAACCCCTGTGGATTCCATTCTGAAACTGTTGAATCTCAGTATTGGAAAAATATCTAACAGCTCGTTGAAGTTGTTTTAGTCCCATCAGTATGCAGTAATGCTTGTAAAGCTGTCCAAACTTTCTGACTTGACCAGCAGATAAACTTTTTCTAAATAGTTAAGATCAGTAAATTAGGGAGGGAAAAGTATTAATAAGCTTAGAGTTGTAATTCAGTTCTGTAAAACCATTGACTCACCAAATATTTTGCACATTTGTAATATCAATGTTTTACTGATATAAAAACATAAAGTAGATTTTAGGAAATTTTGGTATTCATATGAAATCATATGAAAGTAACATTGAAAAATTCATTTGTCTATTTCTGTTTCTATAAATTGGCCATTTAAATACTGTATACATTATTTTTGTTTTTAAAAATATGTATCTTGTGGATTTCTTCATTTTTGAAATAGACATAAAGTATATTGTCAAGAATTCAAATTTAATCATTTCATGTGAAAGGCATAAACTCAATTTGAAATAACTTTTATTCAATGTAAATTGTTGGCAAAACTAGAGTTTTTTCTAATTTCCTGTCTATATATTTTATAAATAAAATGTATGATGTTGCTGAAATCTTAAAATTATTTTTCCATTGAAAGTTACAGCATTCTCATAAAGGCTTTAAATAAATTGTTAAAGATCTTGACATGTACTGAATTTTGATTTAAAATAAAGCTAAAATTTGTTTTACGTTGTGACAAATAATTTACATTTTAGAAAACAAACTTTGCCTGTATTCAGTCAATAATATTTTTAAAATAACTTGGATTATAGATACAGATAATCTTCTACAGTATATTGAGAGAAGATGAAACTATATTCATAAATCCCCTTTTATAGTTACAGTAAAAATTCACTTAAAAAACTATACCTGTAGAAATGAATTGTGCAAAATAATATACATGTAACATTTACATTTTTAAGAACTGAAAATTAGAGTTCTGTGTCATTTAAATCGGAGACTGCGTCTCTTCAGTCAATAGGCTTGATCAGCATCTGAACTGCTCTCAAGGAGTATGAGCCGCCTCGGTATTCGGCCCAAAATATCCCATCTTGGTACTTGCTTCTGTAGTGGCCTCCTCTGTACCAGACTCCATTGAGATTAGAGTGTGCACAGGCATTGTACCACCATCCTCCTTTATGGAAGTGGGCGCAGTTCCCTTTGAGGAAAAAAATATAGACATCAGAGTAAAAGCTTCTTCTAAGTGTGGTACTCTGTAAACCATCAAAAACTTACTCTACTTTGAGAACAGTTTGAGTTTTTCAGTTAATCTTTATCTCCACAGTGTTGTTTTTTCATTTGTTACTGTTGCTTGAGTATCAACTACTTGAAAGATCACTTGAATTGCCTTTTTTATTTTGCTCTTTGCTTATTATTAGTGCATGCTTTTTTTGTTGTTGTGAGTGATTTTCTTTTCTGGGAGGCAGGGTAAATAAAATGCAAGTAGTGTTTATATGTAAGAGAGAGGTGGGAGAGATTGGGAGGGGAAAAGATACAGAGTTGGTAAAGAGAGTAAAGTTGGGTAAAATTGATTTTCAAAATAGCAAAAAAAAATCTATATATAAAATAGTACTATTAACAAATCAAATGAGTTTCTGTAAATAAGGCATATATTATGGTCAAATCTGTCTTCCTTTTTCCTCTTTTGCCAGAGTGAAATAGAGACCTGTGTGCTGCTTGCCATACAGCTCAATGTAAAAATAAATCAATTTTCAGGAGATATCTCTTTGTCAGAGCCAGAAACCTAGGCTAAAAAGGCAAAAAGCATGTGAAAATTAAATTAAAAATTACATTATGTGGATGACCTAATTGAGTCTTTCTAAAGAGAATATTTTGAATAAAGCTTTTCTGCCGTTCCTGTATCCCCTGCTGCAGTCGTCTTGCTAGTCGTCTTTACCAAAAAGTGCCTTCACCCCATGTACCCAAATGTCTCGCTTCCTTCGCTCCCTTCAGGACCTTGTTCAAATGTCACCTTTTTTGTCCAATCCACGTGAAATGGCACCATCCCTGTTCCCTTGTTCAGTTTTACTTTTCCTGAAGCACTGTCACCACCTGATAAATCATTTTGTTTCCTTCCGGAAAGTAAGTTCCCAAAGGGCAGGAACTTTGTTCACTGCCATGTTCCTCAGAGCCTACAACAGTGCCTACGGCATGGTAGGTGTCCAGGGAGATTTGTTAGCAGTTTTAGGCAGTTGCAAGTTTGTTTCCAGACGACTATGTTTTGTTTCCCATCCCACCCCATCAGGTTAGAACAGCAGGCCCATGTTCACAGAGTTCACACTTTGCAATTGCCTTAGAGAAGAGCTCCTAAAAAGCTGTTCCTTTTAGCAGGTTGTATTTCCTTTGAATCCAAAACAACTTTTCTGAAAAGACTTCAGTGGCATATACTTTATAACAGGGTTCTATTTAGTGCATAGAAAGTGGTGATCCTGCAAAGAACATGCATCAGTTTTTTCTCACTCACCTGCATACGTATCTTTATCTCTGTCCAGAGTGGTGAACTGTTTACCATTATGCCACATCATGGAATCCCCAGCATTCCCCTGGTAAGTCCCCAGACGCAGTCTATAGAATTCACTTTCCGGTTCCAGGCGGAAACTACTATATTCTGCATAGACTTTTTTGTCACTCCAGTCTTCTAATTCAATCAATAACTTATAATTATCTTGATTGCTAAGCAAATAGATATTTTCCAGTCCAAGCCAATATTCTCCATCAATGTTTCCAAATCCTTTCTGTTATTAAACAAAGAACATGCATACATGAATAAATGTAGAGATAGTAAGCATTTTCTAGATGTTTTAAACACCTGATAGCTTAAAGATATTGACCATTTAAGTGATAAAGATATTGACCATTTAAGTGGTAATGTAATCTTCCATTTTTGTAGATCACCTGTTCTACTGAAGTCCCACGTAATCACTTTGTTTTGTTTTGCTTTCTCTCAATTTGTCAGCATTTATTTGCACAACTAACTCCAAAGTCTACAAATAAGATAAAAGCAGAATTGAAATTATTCATAGAAACTAAAAACATTAACTAGTACACTACCCAGATCCTCAAAAAGGGTTCCTGATTTCTTTCATACTCATACAAAGAAACAAATTTTTGTTCTAAAAGTAATATAGGTATTGTCTCCACCATAGTCAAATAAGTAATACATCTAACATTTTTTATGACAGTAAAAATGGTAGTATCTGTTTTAGAAAAAATTATCTTCTTTAGCTCTATTAAAAATAAAATTAGTAAATGTAAGATGATGAAGTAGTAATCTTCAAAGTCCTTTTGAAAAATTGTAGGTTAATGTTTGAAGAAAATAACAAATTAACTATCCTATTTCCATAAATATTTGCCATCGCAAGTATGCAGCAGAATATAAGTTTGATAAATCTGATCTTAATGCTAAATGTATGTTCAAAGAGGTTGTGTTCTTTCACTTGTTACTTGTTTAGAAATTTATATAACTTCTCACATGGATACATGAATGTCTCATTATTATAAGCAATAATACAGAGTATAGGACTTCCAAAACATGACCTTTTTTCTAAGATTGTTTACCTCCGATTAAATACACTTGATAATGGGTGCAGATGTGGTCATGAACAAAAAAGCAGTTGTCTTCCTAGAAAATGAAATTAGGATCAGTCTTTGCAAAGAATTAAATATATGTGTAAATCATCCAGACTGAAAGGGAACATTTTAAAGTACATCTTTAGTTTCCTTTTTGCATTTTAATTTTGACTTGAAACCAAAGATGAGGGTTGTCTTTTGAACAAATGCAGATAATGAAAAGCATGCGAAGAGTGATTTTTTAGCTGTGTATCTTATTTATTGCATAGAATGACTATTTTTGCAAGAGCTGCTTTGTTGTACCTCTCCCCCAGGGCTGAATCACTGATTTACCTTATAATTTTCCCAGTTTCTGAAGAAGTTGACAGAGCCATCTGTTCTTTTCTGAATAACAGTCCAACCCCCAGGATCCAAACTGTTCTCACACCATAGTTGCATTGGTCCATTGCTGTTTTCAGGTTTGATCAGATAAATCCCACTGACTGAATGTCCAGCGTCTTTTGCATGCTGACAATCTTTGTATGGTCCTGTAATTAAAATTGCTTTGATTGCCAGGAAACTTAATAGGAAAAGAGCCATATTAAAGTAGTTTTTAGTCAAGAGTCTTACTGTTGTATCTTTCTTTACAGATAACCGTTTTTAATGTATTGTGTACACAAACCTCTAAAAGCTAAAGAAACTAAATAAAAAAAAAAAAGGAATCTAAATAAAAGAATTACCCTCCCCCAGTCCCACTATCTGGAACATTAACTTGATTTTCCACTGTTCTTGCAAGTCTTTGTCCAAATACATATATTTTTTGTATTGTTATAGTTCTAACACTCATAGAAAATTGGATTCTTTTTGTTTCAACAAACTTTTCCATGGGACTACAGTCTCCATTCTAGCACTTATAGTAACTGTAAGACACAATCTTTGATGTTATATATCATGCTTACCTCTGCCATTAGACACTGAGGTTTCATCTGATTTTTGCTGTTATAAGTAACACTGTACGTAGTGTCTTCTTTTTGACTTCATTTTTTTCATACATATGAAAATGTTGCAGGATTGATCTGAGATACTCAGTGAAAATGGCATACCACGGTCAAGTAAGTTTTAGAACTGCTAGGTATTATATTACCCTTTCAGAAACACAGTATACATTCACATATGAAAGACTGAGAAGCCCTGAAATAAACCAGTCTCCCAAGCTTTCGGAATCTTTTAAATTTTTCCCTCATACAACAGTTCATAAGAATACATTTCAGGAATGTTGGCAACATGCCTTTCTAAAGTGTTGTATCAATTTATATGACTAACAGTAATTTTCTTATTTAATCTACACAGTAACCTTCTGATAGTTTACAGATGTTCTGTAGATGAAACAGTTAACTGACTAGTCTTTAAACCCTAGACTTAAGCCCACTTTTTTCTAATCCCAGAACCCATGCTCTGAACTGTTATGCTACAATTGTTCCCATGTTATCTCATAGTTGTATGAATTCACTCCCTATTTTTTAATCCACTGATAAGTTCTTCATATATTTTAAAATGACAGAACACTTTGTAAAATCGTTTGTAGAGTATCTGACTCTTGAACTTGTGATTTCCATATTTCTGATCTAAAGAAAGATAGCATTTAGTTTACTGAGCATTCTTCAGTTTCACCCTTCTCCAGTGTTTTGATGCTTTGAATTTTTTAATAAGCATGTCAAAATATTAAGTGATTCAGGAATAAGAATTACACTGAAGATCAACCCTAAGTTACCCTAAAGAACAACCAAATGAATATAGAAATTTCAGTTGTCAAACTTTATATTTTACTAAAAATTTTTAAGTTCTGACATGTAGAATTTTTAGAAATTGTGTGAGAGTTTAGTCAAGTAAAATTCATACAAGAAAATCTGTACTGTAATGATAATTGGATTGTTGAGATTTTGAGGAATGTGTTTTCTCTACGATGCCAAGTATGTAAAAGGTCCCTTATGGGGCCTTATTGGGGTAGAATTAATCTCATTAAATAAATAGTTACACAGCTACATCATTAGAAGGGTTTCTTAGAAACTAAACTCTTCCCTCCAGATTATTCCTTAAGGATGGAGACTGTTTTTGTTTTTCTTCTGACTTCATGTCATCAGTGTTTGAACATTTAAGTAGACTGTCTATTTTTTGTTAAGCAAATGAATCAAAGTTGCTTTCACATTTTAGATACAGGGAAATTGAAAACCACACACAAAAAGAAAAGATGATCAATTTCTGTAGTCCATATTTTTATTGTGTTTCATTGATATTTCTCTGTTTCGGGTTTTTAAAAATTATAATGACTATAAGCACTACTGATTGCTACTAAAAATTTATAGAAACTGGAAATACGTAATGCTGCCTTTCTTGGGTTATGTTTATTTTAAGTATTAAATTTCTTAGTTCTAGAGCTTCAATTAGATTATTTTTTATCGTTTTTATTTCTCTTCTGAGATTCCAGTCTTGCATTTATTATGGACATAGTTTCCTTTAAGCTGTAATAACGACTTTAAAAATTCTTGTTCCTTCTATTTCTAGTTTGTTGAGAGCTGTTACCATGAATGGATTTAGAATTTTGTCAAGGCTTTTTATTTATCTACTGACATGATGATACAGTTTTTCTTTTTTTATTCGTTAATATGATAAATTCTGTTGATTGTATTTTTAGTGTTAAACCAACCTTTCATTCCTGGGATAACCTCAACTTGGTCATGCTATATTATCATTTTTATATATAGCTTGATTTGTTAAAATTTTGTTAAGAATTTATGCTTTTATAGTCATGAGGATATTGGTTAGATTGTGAAAGCTCATAAATGGTTTCTTAAGCTAGGGAGGGCTCTTCTAAAAATGATATTTTTCCTTTTCACACTAGCCGTAAATGAGATCACATTCCATTTAAATGCAATGTGAATTATTTTTACCTATCTACCTTCTCAGTTATTGAATTTAAATTACAAAGTATTCATAGCCTTTAACACAGTGCTTAATAAAATAGTCATCATCAGTAACTTAGTTCCCTTTTCTTCTTTGTTGCTGACCTTTACACATAGTACTAACTTATTTAATAATTTAAGTAGCTTGTGTAATAAATGTTTGTTTTATTAACAGATTTAATGTGGCTATTCAGAGTTGAATGTACAGTCATTTCTATTGTAGAAAAATAATGTATTCCTGAAAAACCTTATGTTCTGCAAAATCATGCACTAAAAATAACAGCTAATATTAGCTGTTAGCATACTTTGTGTTCATCTGCAGTTACTTGGGGCACAGAACATTACTATCCTTGGATAAAATCCCATGTGAACCAATTTGACCACTTTGTTTTACTGATGTTATTCACCATTTTTTTTTAACCAGTCATGTATGAGCTACTTCACCTTACAGAAGCATGCACTGTAGTCAAGTCAGAGAAGGGTAGAGAAGTTTAAATGAAGTATGACTTCCAGATCCAGTCTTAGATTATTTTGTGTAATGCATGGTAACGTGTTTTATTTGTTTACTTGTGGGTGAGAACTGTAGTTTTTATATCCAGTTTAACTGTGTATCTAGTTTAACTCACTTCAGTGCTCAAATATTTGTTGAATTAAACGATTCCTGGCAGCCGCAGTGGTTTCCTTGGCTCTGTCTTTAATGCATCTGCAATAGGCTGGAGACTGTGTTAGGCTCCAAGGATAGAGAAACAGCCACTAGAGTCCAGGGGGAAGTGGGGCGAGAGACTCCACTACAGCTTGATGAGTCCTCCGATAGGCCGCAGGGCACACAGGAAACCTGGCTAAGAACTGGCTAACCCAGACTTGGGGGGAACCGTGGTGTTGGCTCCATCTGCCGAGGCACGGAGAGAAGAGAGCTTGATGAACCAGGGGAGTTAGAAGTTCAGCATGAGATGTCTGTGGTGGAGGGTGGCTCTTAGAACTCTTGAGTTCTGCTGCAGGGTTGAAATTGATTTCTTCAGTCTGAGAATGCAGTTGTCATAGTTGTTTACATAGTTGTTTAACCAGATTTTTTCTAAGTTGTCACTTTCAGAACAGTCAAGAATATCTGAGGAGCACTGCTTTTAAAACTTATATCAGTATTATAGTTAATGCACACATGAGGTGTTTGTTGCAATACATACAAACATTTCTCTCATTTTCATAAGTGTGCTTCTTCTGTGAATGTCATCTTTGTAAATGTTTGCTCTGTACTCATTTGAGTATAATTTTGACAGTTTACATTTTATATTTTACTATATATATTCACAAGTTGGACTTTCATTAGATTATTTGAATTGCTATAAAACGTTTATAAGCATTGTTTTGAGTCTTGACAGAATATTTGTCGAATGCCATTTGTCTCTCTTCTGCTTTTTAATAGGCCCTCAGATATTTAAGCAAATTAGGGAGTTTTCCTGGGTTTTCTAGATCCAGCTTTGATTTGATAAGATTTCAGTTTATGCAAATTTAAAATTATCTTCAATTTTAATTTTCAACCCACTTTTTTATAGTGAGCTTCATGTTTGCAATTTGGATGCCTATTAGACTTGGTTGATATAAAGGCTTAGGAAAATGTGGTAGAAATTTTTTTCTGAGACATGTGGATAAAATTAGCAGTATTTGCAGCTATTTTTTTCCTGCTCAGTAAAGCTAATAAGTATCAGAATTTAGTGTTTGTTTATATTTATTTTTATAAATAAACCATTAACCTGTCTTAGCCCAGTGTATACTATTGATCTTGGCAGAAATATCTTCTCATTATTACTTGCATATCTTATTTATTTTCTGCTATAGGATTAGTTTATAGATCATTCTTATATTAAATGTTTTACTGCTTTCTCTTTACCATAAAAAGTGCTTCCCAGGCATTCTTAAATGACTAGTAAAGAAGTACCAGCTTTATTTTTGAGAGGCCAGTTTCCCAGTTTAACTTGCTGATTTGTGTATATCAGAAATTAAGTAAGTTGTTTATCTATGATATGATTCAGGAATTTGTTATTAGTCATTTACAGGTATAGACTAGGAGTACCTTTCTTTCAAAATAGGAATTTTATTACAACCTTTTGCTTAGAACTTCTTAAAAATTTTTATTGGAGTATAGCTGATTTGCAGTGTTGTGTTAGTGTCAGGCATACAGCAAAGTGAATCAGTTATACATATACATGTGTCCATTCTTTTTTTTTTAGATTATTTTCCCATATAGGTCATTACAGAGTACTGAGTAGAGTTCCTGTTGCCATACAGTAGAGTCTTATTAGTTATCTATTTTATATATAGTAGTGTGTATATGTCAGTCCCCATCTCCCAATTTACCCCTCTCCCCCACTTTTCCCTCCTGCTAACCATAAGTTCGTTTTCTACGTCAGTGACTTGCACTGAGTAATCTTGAAATAGTTGTTTTCTATGACGCAATTGGATTCTTCTCAGAGCGTGAAAGTGGAATTTTGTACTTTGAAATTGATGGGCCAGTCTCTTTCTTCCTCAGTTTATTTGGTGATTAAAATCTGTATAAGACTAACCAAGTCCAGTTAATAGGTCTGATTCATCATAGAAAAATGCTGACCAGTCATGCCACATATTTCACAACATGTATTTTTTTAAGAAGAACCCATGTTTTGAACAGAACATTGTATTGAAAAAGACAGAAAGATTTCATACTTTGAATAACCCCTTTACTGGAAACCATCTTTATTTAATATACCTGTCCTCTTTCTATAAAGAAATTGTTTAATTACTTAAGTTGAGAGGAAAATCCTTTTCTTTTTGTTGTTGAATTTCTCATTAATTTCCTTACTTTGTCCCAACACTATGTTCTTTGTGATAGGAGAAGTAGGATGAAAGGGATAACCAACTTAGAAATTTCAGATAATTGGTCAGCAAGTAAAATCTTCCGAGGGGTAAATTATTTAATTGGGTTAAGTATAAGATAAATATATTTAGCATTTCTGGAATGGGAAATTTGAGGCAAATGCCTTCTAAAGTGATAATAGATTCTTTCTTGTAAAAATATGAATTGCTTTGTTTATTAATCTATAAGCTTAAAATGCAGTTAGCAACCTGAGCTCTTAAGAATATACCAATTATTTTTCATAACTGGTTAATAGAAGCATACTTCAGCCCCTTTGCTCAACCAGTCATCCTCGTTAATTTAGTTTTTGTTGGTTTAAATGTTGATATAAGTATTCCACTGAAACCAACTGCATTTGTAAAATTTATTAATGGGAAGCATTATAAATAATTAAATTGAAAATTAGCTTATTACTCACTAAAAAGCATGTTTTTAGTTTCTAATGACTGCTTTTCAAATGTAACTTTATAAGATTGCCTTCTATATTCCCATACATGGCAAGGTATATATTGGAAAGTACACTCCAAAAAAATACGACAAGGATGGTTAGAGCATACACAACGCTTATTTTCATTTGTATCACTTCATTTAATCATCACAACAGGCTCTTACAAAAGAAGCAACTGAGGCTCAGAAGAGCCTCACCAGGATCCAGATTTCCTGGTATGCAGGTCTATTCTCTAACATACTATGAAGGAACTTTCTCAACTTCATTTACCTACAAGGAATGAACTTATAAATACGCCATCTGTAAAAGGAAAGTGTTTCATTAAAGACTAACCCAGAATGTAGCCAATGAACAACATTACCAGTTAAGAATTTTTTGATAGCAGTCTGCCAAGTATATAGTTACATTCCCAAACATTTTGTTTTTCAGGTAGAGAGAAAGTAATTTTTCTGGGGATTATTTATTATAAATGAACAAAAATATTCTGTTATTTTCCATAAGCTCATAGTAAGTTTATTCTCTTGAGGTACACTTTTCCTATAACCATCTTAAATGAAAATATAAAATTGCCTGTCATTAAGACACCTTTTTTAAAATGCTGGTAAGATATATATAACATAAAATGTACCAGCTTAACCATCTTTAAGTATACAGTTCAGTGGCATTAGTACATTTTCATTACTGTACAGTTAATGTCCATAGCTCTTTTCCTCTTGGAAAACTAAAACTCTGTACCCATTAAATAACAACTCTGCATCGTCCCCTCCTCCAGCCCCTGGCAGCCAACCTTCTACTCTCTGTCTCTATGAATTTACTGTAGATACCTCATATATATGTAGAATAATTGTATAGTATTTGACTTCCTGTGATTGGCTAGGACACTTTTTAAATATACATACATGTTATTCATTTAAAGGCTTTAGAATGACCATGTACCTACATGTAGAGGGCAATAATATGAAATTCTTGGTGCCAGGAGCATATGTGAGTTCAGCAATAGACATCCATGTTTGCCCTTTTTGTTCAAGTACCCAAACAGCTGACATATTTTCCAGTCTGACATAGGAATAATATGAACAAAGATTTTAGCACATTATATATAAAGAAAAAATAGCAAGTCAGTTGTTGCTTGTAGTAGTTTATATTTGATAAGAATCACAGAATACTAGAACTAAAAAGAGATATTAGAGTCCTCCAGTCCCACCAGTACTTGTTGTACAAATGAGAAAAACAGACAGGCAAAGTGACTTACCCAGGGTCAATAACAAAGAAAACAAGTTTCCTTAATTCTGTGCAGTTTCCCTTGTAGCTAACTAATGTTCTTGAGTTTCAGAGACCAACATTTACAGAAAAAAATAAAAAGTTAATGTTTGCTTAGAACAATAAATACATAATGAATAACAGAAGAAGTTATGCCCATGCTTCATTTTTACATTAAGGATTGGTTTATTTGGGATATATACACCATTATTTCTTTTAAAGCAAGTCTGTTTAATGGGACCTTTGATATGCTAAATCCTTAGCATGAGATTTAACTCTCTAATACTGGATTTTTTGGCACTACAGCTCAATGTCTAGTAAAACCTAGAACTGATATGTCTCATTTCCCATAGGCATGCTTAGTGTGTCATTGTATGAATATGTGAATTATCATTTCTTCTAGAGCTGGCGATAACCATCAAATTAAGATATGCCATGGCAGTCATCCCCATATTTATGTGACTGTACATCCCATCAGTTACAAAAAAAATTTCACACACTTCAGTTATATTTATTTATAAATTATATGTAAAAACTACTGATTATATACATTAAAGGCTTAGACAAGACATCCGTTTTTTCATATACACATCATTCCCTTGGAAGTCAGAGGGCAAGGAGATCTTAATAATGATCATCATTTGCCCAATTTACTGGTTGACTAGCCTCTTGTTTTTGACAGTTACAACAACATAAAATGAATGACTGCAGTAGAATAGAATGTGTTAAAGTACTTTCATGAAGGTCTTTTGAATGACAGTTTTAAGAAGCTCTATAAAAATATAATATCAAGTTAATCAGCATTTATTTAGCATCTGCAAAGGACACAATATCCATCTACCATGAAGGAGCTTATACTATAGACTGAAGACATTTTATTTAGGTGTGCATACATAAGTACTGTGTGTACATGTGAAGATACCTGATAATTCAGCAGTGAACATAAGAAATATCGTGTCTTTGTTACAGAGTGTAGACATTCGTATAGGAACAATCACTTCAAACCTGGGGAAGTCAAAGAGGCTTCAAGGAGGACTCGCTATTGTATTGTATAATATTGTAGTCTGAGCCTTACAATTTGAATAGGGAGAATGCATGGAAAATATTTAGAAGACAATGAGTTGATTTATTTTATTGAAGCAGATGGTTTTTGTGAAAGAAATCAATAGAAGGAAAGCTAAAGAAGTGGGGTTGATTCTTTTGAGGAGGATATTAATCTTCCCCAGGCTAAGCAAACTGGATGTTCTCTGTTTGTAGTAAGGACCTGCTGGGCCAGTGTGTGATGTGATCAGGATGGAAATTTGAGGCATATCTGTTGGCAGTGTAGAATATATTTTGGTGGAAAGAGAAAATGGAGTTAAAGAGATCAGTTTGCAAGCCGTTATATAATTCTCAGGAAGACTGATGTTTGAGTGCTAGGTTCACTATTCTAACGACTCCTCACGTGTGGTAAATACTGTTACTATCCCCACTTTACAGATGAGGAAACAGACACAGAGCAACCCCTTCCACCTGGCTAAGGTTACCCAGCTGGTAATCCGGGACGTTTCTGTCCACTCTCTGCTTTCACAGATAATGTGGATCTAAGTTAAGCTCTGGTTCTGAACAGATGTGAGGGACACATCCGTGAAAGACTGAACGCAGCACAGATAGAGCTCAGTTGACTCCCTGCGCGGGAGAGGAGGGAGGAGTCAGGGACGAGCGAGACAGATTCTGAAACGGGCAGTAAATATGCCAAAACAGAGAAGTCAGAATCCATTTACCTATCAGTTTCATTTACAGAAACTTATGTCCTAAGAGTATAATTTAAGGACAAAAATGGTATGGACCTAACAGAAGCAGAAGATATTAAGAAGAGGTGGCAAGAATACACAGAAGAGCTGTACAAAAAAGATCTTCACGACCCAGATAATCACGATGGTGTGATCACTCACCTAGAGCCAGACATCCTGCAATGGGAAGTCAAGTGGGCCTTAGAAAGCATCACTACGAACAAAGCTAGTGGATGTGATGGAATTCCAGTTGAGCTATTTCAAATCCTGAAAGATGATGCTGTGAAAGTGCTGCACTCAGTATGCCAGCAAATTTGGAAAACTCAGCAGTGGCCACAGGACTGGAAAAGGTCAGTTTACATTCCAATCCCAAAGAAAGGCAATGCCAAAGGATGCTCAAACTACCATACAATTGCTGTAATCTCACACACTAGTAAAGTAATGCTCAAAATTCTCCAAGCCAGGCTTCAGCAATACATGAACCGTGAACTTCCAGGTGTTGAAGCTGATTTTACAAACGGCAGAGGAACCAGAGATCAAATTGCCAACATCCGCTGGATCATGGAAAAAGCAAGAGAGTTCCAGAAAAACATCTATTTCTGCTTTATTGACTATGCCAAAGCCTTTGACTGGGTAGATCACAATAAACTGTGGAAACTTCTGAAAGAGGTGGGAATGCCAGACCACCTGACCTGCCTCTGGAGAAACCTATATGCAGGTCAGGAAGCAACAGTTAGAACTGGACATGGAACAACAGACTGGTGCCAAATAGGAAAAGGAGTACGTCAAGGCTGTATATTGTCACCCTGCTTATTTAACTTCTATGCAGAGTACATCATGAGAAACGCTGGACTGGAAGAAGCACAAGCTGAAATCAAGGTTACCGGGAGAAATCTCAATAACCTCAGATATGCAGATGACACCACCCTTATGGCAGAAAGTGAAGAGGAACTGGAAAGCCTCTTGATGAAAGTGAAAGAGGAGAGGGAAAAAGTTGGCTTAAAGCCTCAACATTCAGAAAACGAAGATCATGGCATCTGGTCCCATCACTTCATGGGAAATAGATGGGAAAACAGTAGAAACAGTGTCAGACTTTATTTTTCTGGGCTCCAAAATCACTAGTGACTGCAGCCATGAAATTAAAAGACGCTTACTCCTTGGAAGAAAAGTTATGACCAACCTAGATAGCATATTGAAAAGCAGAGACATTACTTTGCCAACAAAGGTCCGTCTAGGCTATGGTTTTTCTAGTGGTCATGTATGGATGTGAAAGTTGGATTGTGAAGAAAGCTGAGCGCCGAAGAATTGATGCTTTTGAACTGTGGTGTTGGAGAAGACTCTTGAGAGTCTGTTCCACTGCAAAGAGATCCAACTAGTCCATCCTAAAGGAGATCAGTCCTGGGTGTTCTTTGGAAGGACTGATGCTGAAGCCGAAACTCCAATACTTGGCCACCTTATGCGAAGAGTTGACTCATTGGAAAAGACCCTGATGCTGGGAGGGATTGGGGGCAGGAGGAGTAGGGGATGACAGAGATTAGATGGCTGGATGGCATCACCTACTCGATGGACATGAGTTTGGGTAAACCTGGGAGTCGGTGATGGACAGGGTGGCCTGGTGTGCTGCAGTTCATTGGGTGGCAAAGAGTCAGGCACAACTGAGCGACTGAACTGAACTGAACTGAAGAGTATAATTCTAGAGGGGGAAAAAGAACAAAGTTAATTTTTAAAGTTAAAAGAATATTGGTTGCCATGTTTATGGGGGGGCTGGGGAGAAAGACCTGAAGGTTATTACCAAAGTGTTTTCAGAAGTAAACTCCTATTACTACTAGTAACTATAAAGTAGTTCCTTAGAAGTAAACTAGTATTACGGTAGTTTACTTCTGAGTATTTGGATATTCCACAGGCATTTTTAAAAGTTTGTTAGTATTTTCTAGATTTTCTTCAGTGATTATTGTTTTTACAATAATAATTGACTTATTTCTGAAAGGAGAATGCTAGTTTGGGGGAAAAAAGATTGTTTTAGGATTTAGTTACTAATTTACATATTCATTCCTCAAGTATGTATTGTAGTGCTTACAGTATGCGGAATACAACATGCCACACCTAATCCTGGCTAGATATTTGAGATAGAAAAATGAAAAGACAATTCACTTTCTTCTGGAAATGTTCAGTCTAACAGGGAGACAGACATGCAGACAAATAACTTTGGTGTAATATAACTGAAAAAAACATGTTCAAGGCATTATCAGCAGTTTGGGGAGGGAGCCTTCTAGATACATTTGTTTGAATCTGAATAGGTATAACACTTAAGACACTATTTTAGCTAAGCCTTGAGATCTGCCACGTTGACAGATAAGCTGAAAGAAGGCATTTCATTAGAGGAAGCAGCAGCATGTGAGGTAATGATTGAATATCCAGGTGCAAACACCAGCTTTGGTTAGAATCAGGAGGGGGAGCTCCATGCAGGAGTTATCTGAGCAGTGGTGAAGCTTGTGGCCTTGAAGGAGTGTGAGACCACTAATAAAAGAGAACGTCTTCAAGAAAGCCTTTTAAGTCATAGGAGAAGGAAGAAGATGCCAGAGAAGGACCTAGAGAAGTAGGAAGAGTTAGAGTATTATGATCTGGATAACCAAGAAAGCAGAGATGTGTGAATGGTCAGTGATGTCCCCTGCTACAGAAAGTCACGAGCATTTCGCAATGTACATACTTTCCGTCTTTTCTTTTTCCTGTGCTTTTTAAAAATTTATTTTTAGTCTACATGCAGTCTTTTGTCCTCCCTTTTCAGTAAGTGAATAAACTACAATTAATTTCTTTTCTTTCTTTCTTTCTTTTTTTTTTAACTTTTGGGCCTTTGGGTCTTTCCCTTTAAGAAAACAAAACAATTTGTAAAAAATTCAGGAGAGTATAGCTTATGAGAAATTGGATATATGTGTAAAATAAATGTATTCAGAAAGTTAACAGTGAGCTTACTAGACTGGAACAAAGATGACTTATTCATCTTTTTGTGGCAGACACCTTGATCAATGACTGATAATGAATGAAAGGAGGAAGGGATGGAATTAGAGGTAGAGATACAAGGATCAATTCTCAGGATTTTTGTGGACTAAAGACTAATTTATATTTACATGGTTGCAGGGTATTTTAGCTTTGAAAAACAGGTGAGGTGGATACCTTTTCTTGGGCTTCCCTGGTGGCTCAGATAGTGAAGAATCCTGCTGCAGTGTAGGAAACCTGGGTTCGATCCCTGGGTTGGGAAGATCCCCTGGAGGAGGGCAGAGCAACCTACTCCAATATTCTTCCCTGGAGAACCCTCATGGACAGAGAAGCCTGGTGGGCTACAGTCCATGGGGTCAGAAAGAATTGGACTAAGCTGAGTGACTAAGCACAGCGTACCTTTTCTTCTTGAGCCTGAGAGCAAGAGGCCTGGGTTTTATGCAAATGTTTTCAAGATAGGAAAGCACAAGGAACCTGGGACTAAACAGACTTAATCTCAGCACAGCAGCAGTAGGTGGTGCATGTGCTGAGAGTGGAGATAGGAGGCGGTTAATTCTAAGCTTCAGGAGCTACTGTTGTTGTTTAGTCGCTAAGTCATGTCTAACACTTGGCGATCCCGCAGACGGTAGCCTGCCAGGCTTCTCTGTCCGTGGAATTTCCCAGGCAAGAATACTAGAGTGGGTTGTCATTCCCTTCTCCAGAAGATCTTCCTGATCCAAAGATTGAACCACTTCTCCTGCATTGACAGGTGGGTTCTTTACCTCTGAGCCACCAGGGTGGCTTTAGGAGAGTGAGAACTTATTGTTACACGTTCCTTCTGAGGAAGATAATAATGGGAAGAACAGCAAGAGGTAAATGAAAGGGATGTTTAGCAAATGTGAGGACCTAGCTGGAGACCGATAGGATGGCAGAGAGGTTAGGAGTGGATTGTGGATTCATTCCTGTCTCAGTGCAAATAATTTAGATTATAAGAATTTGGATGAATGACTACTTTTTCTACAAAGTATACTGTTTCTAGAAACTGTTAGACTGAGAGATATATTTAAGAACAATTTCAGGTTAATAGAAAACAAAATCAGAAAATTTAATATTCATGTAAAATTACATCACCAAAATGAAGGATAGGCATGTATTACGAGCATTATGTCACAAACCATAAAACATATTGACCTTGTACCTCCATTTTTAGCAGTAAGAGGTAACTCACCTTCATTGATGAAAGTTACCGGTGGTATCTTGAGAGGGCTTTTCGTGGGAGAAGTTAACAGATCAGGTGGCGGCATTAAATCTCTGGGATAGCCTGGATCCCTCTGTATCTCATTGCCTCCCAGCAGACCAGGAGTGTACTGATGACTGTGAGGAATGTGCTGTGGCACGACCTGGACGAGAGGAGGAGACACATGGGGGTCCTGTCGAGAAAATATCCTCAAGCACTGTTCTTCCAACAAAGTGATCATCACAGACTGGTTATTGACCAGATCAGTCAAGGAAGCATATTTCACCTCCAGTTCCCTGTACCTTGTTGCCATCTTCAACATTTCTGTGGTGACATTGAGGATTTTATTTTCCAACTGGGAAAGTTCAAGTGAATTATCCCTCTTTCGTATAATCTCATGCAGTAGTTGCATATAGAGCTGAGTAACACGGGAGTTCATGTTACGGCTTTCTTTCCTCAGCAGCTTTACCTCATTGACAATGTTTCCATCCACATCCACCACCAACTGCAGGACGTCTATCTCCCGCTTCTGCTTGGAGAGCACATCCTTTAGGTTCTCAAGATCCATCCTGGTGATCATGTCTTTAATGGTACCTGCATCTTGCCCTTTGGTATTGACACATATTGGCCCTGTTATTTTTTGTTCAGGTACCAGAAATGTGTATGAACATTTCTTTGCTTCCTCTTTACCATCTGTGGCGCGAGGGTATCTCCTCTGGGTTATTTTTTTAATTTTGAACTGTCCTCCTCTGCAATGTCCAATGCCCATTAGTAGGAAGAATAGCACACTTAGGGTCCAGATAAAAGCCTTCATTTTGAAATGAGGTTGTATGCTCTCTTTAAAAAAGAAAAAGCAAACCAATGAAGGGAAGAAGTAGAAAATAGTTAATATTAATCTACTTTTTAAGTCAATAATCTAAAAATGTATCTAAGGGGAAAACTGAATATCTATTGGTATTAATAAATGGGGCCAGAATTAAAGTTATTAATTTCTTAAATTCAATATTAAGTGCCTTCCTATTTGTTTAAAAATTAGGTTTCAGAGAAGAGCTTTCCAACTACCATCTTATGGTAATGCTTTTTGTTCCCCAGCTCAGTGAGCAGGTCTTGGTGCCCCTGTGTTGAGGCATATGGTTAGATGCTCTTGGGGCTTTTGAGACCCTAGTAAGACACTTCTCTTACCTTTAAAAAGCTTACTTGTTGTCTTAAGGCTCGGAAAATGGTATATAATGCCTGTAAAATTAATTACAACATTCTTCTCTAACTATTGTGAAAGTTGCCGGTCAGTGTTTTTTCTTTATATTGTATGTTTTGAATTAATTTGACCTTCTCTAGTAAGTATCTTTATCTGTCAAATTAAAGAAACATTTTTAGACAAAATGTAAATCCAGAAAGTTTTAGCATGGTGGTTTTTGCTTATTTTCATAGTATGTCCTTTTGGTATTGGTGACAAGTTTAAGAATGATAGCATGCTCACAGTCATTACTGTGGATAATCATGTTTCCTAAATCATAATCCTAGATATGCTCTAAGTTTATATATGATTCAGCAGGTTCATTCTTCTAACAGAAGTTCTACTGAACTGCATTTTTGTAAAATGTTAACAACTTTTTATAACGATTACCAAGGAAAGAAACTCAACTGTAGTTGAATCTGATCAGTGAAAAGTGCCTTAACAACCATCTCATATTATCTAAGACTTCTCTCCCATGGACATGTTGAAGGCCAAGGCCACACAAGTAGGTTATATTAGAACCAGGTTTAGAATCCAGGTTCCCTGGTTCTTTAGTCAGTGTTTCTAGCAGTGGCACATAGGCTAAAATGTGTGCTTGGAATGTTTCACTTCTGCTGTGAAAGATAAATGCTTATTTTTTTATGGTATAATTGATAGAAACACTCTAGAAAACAATAAAACTAGTTCCAGGAAGCAAAACTGCTTCCTTTCTGTTTCATTACCTCCCTGCAGAGTAGTGGCTGTCAGAATGGGTAGGATGTATCATCCTGTCGTTAGTATAGCCCACCATGCTGCAGTATAGCCCACCTTCCTCTCTTGTAAACTTCCTGTGTGCTAGTATTGAAGGATGGCAGTGGATACACCAAGAACTTTAGTATCCCATTTTCCACCCAGTTGTTTTTTGATTTGGGAAGCCAGGTCCCAAATCGTTTATGATGCTACTAATAAATAGCAATGCAGCAGTAACAGTGGGTCATTTTTATTGGGTGTGCCAGGCATTGTTTAAGCCTTTTACATGCATTAAATCATTTTACCGCAGCCCTCTGACGTAGATTATTACTATCCTCATTTTCAAATGAAAAGACCTGGCATCCAGATGTTAAGTATCAATACCTCACCCAGAGTCACACTGCTTTCTAAGACATGGAGCCAGAATTTGAACCCAGGCAGAAGACTCCAGGGTTCATGTTTTTCATTAACAACTGTATCATATGGCAACATATTCTCTCCTTTTTTCTATCACCAACACTACAACAATCCCTTATATTTATGTAGTGTTAACTCATATTAACTGTTTGCATTCACAGCAGCACTGGGATGTAAACATACACCATTTTGCAGAGAATAAGCCTGGAGAAGCTGAAACACTCAGATGGGATTCAGATCTTCTACTCTTAACTCTCTAGACCTGTGACTTTTATCCTAGTCGTGTCATAACTGCAGAGGAATCTTAACTTTGTGTTCCTTGTCTTTCACAGTCTCTTCCTGGTTTGTATCTCTTTACATTGACCCCTTACTTAATTATGCACGAGTACTTGTGGATCATTTTTATATTCCAAGCTTTTCTGCTACCATTCCTTTCCCTCCATATGTATTCTATCAGTTGATAGTAACATGTCTGACTTGACTATGAATCCTCCTAAAATTAAAGGTTGTATCAATAAAATATGGACTCTTCAACTAGAGTCATAAAGATGGGCTTCCCCTTTATAACAGGCTTCCCTCATAAAGATGACTGCTACTTTCTAAAACCATGTCTACTTCAGTGTTTTCAAATGAGTAAGGTTTGCAAGCTGAAGTGATAATGAAAATAAAGCAAAGAATGGATGGAGTGCAGGGAATTCTTTTTCCTTTATTAACGTAAGATAGGAGGGATGAGCATAATAATATTTCATATCTGTGTCGGAGGCCTTCTGTTTGCTGACAGATAGCCGGAAGCACACTTGAATGAGTACTTTTCATTTTTTGTTTTCATCCTTTGCCTTCTGACATCAGTTGAAAATTTAGACCAAGTGTCATTTATTTTATTTAAAAAGGACTTTAGTTACTACATTGGAGTTACCTGTACCAAAAACCAGTAAAATGTTTCTTACTATACTTGCAGATTCATAGGATTTAGATATGGTTTATTTTTAAAACTGCAGACAGTAAAATAGAAGCCATCAGCCTCCTGGGTAAACATACAGCATTTCTCCTGTAGTTAATGCAGCCCTTGTTCAGATGCACTCATTTCTTTCACTTTAATAATGGAATGGAAACTCTTAGATCATAGAAAATTATTTTATCTAAGTAATCTCCTACGAAATAAGTTACCAAAACAAGGAAAATTCAGAAAGTACCGTGAAACTTCAAAACATGTAGACTTTTCTGAGCAGTGTTCTGACTGAAGATCTTACATTCCTACCAGACACAGATTTGTGTAGAACTGAGAAGCATATAATCCAACTCTGTTGGAACTTTGTATCGGTGTTGTTATGGAAGAACAAAAATGTGAAAGTACAAATCTAAATTAAAATAGCCATAGCTTCCTTTTGCTGTATTCTGCCTTGGCTCTTTATGGGTTCCTGTACAATTAAATCATAAGGTGAATCACCATCTACGATAAGAGAATCTGACCTAGGATTAACAAAAAGTTTATTTTTTAAAAAAATAAATACAATTTCCTTATCCTTTACAAAAGTCATGATTTCATTGTCACCTAAAGCTGAATAAGGAACCACATTTCTTAAGTAGTAGACTAGCTACGTCATGAGTAAAGAATGAGTTTTTAGAATACATTTACTGTTACCTTTTATGAAAACATTCTCTCATTTAATATTTTCCCACATATGTTCAGTTTTAAAAGTGAAAGATCCATAAATCTGTGTTACCTCATAAAACCTTTCTGTATATGTTAAATTTTTCCTAGGCCCCACGAGAATGTTGTAAATTAGTTACAGTATACTTAAGTTTAAATCTGTGTCTGCCTGGTTGTTTTTAGGTGGGGCGGGGGCGAGGGGGAGCCTTCCATGCTTTGAGTTAATTTTATTGGTACTATTTCTCTTCATAGTTGCTACATTGCCAGTTAGTGGGGAGAAGAAATGAAAGTCAAGATTTGACTTCCTTTCAGATGGTAAACGCATAGAGGCGTTTAACTGGCAGTGTCATGTACCGAAAACAGCATGAGGCAATGAAATTAAATTTATGAAGCACCGAAGATGCCTTAGATAAAGAACTTCTAGATTGTGAATTATGTTCTGGGAAGAGACACAAGAACGATTTCATTCCCTGGAAAAGTTTAAGAAAGGGATAAATAGTTATCTGGGTTTCAGATGAAATGCTTGCTTAAGGCTTCCGTAAGAACCAAGGTTTAATTGAAGTCCTGTACTTTCCATAGCGGCACCAACAGAAAAGAAAGAGATGACATATTTCTGATCCAGTATTTCTTGGAAGTTTTATCAGAATTTCTTATACAATGTGTTTAACAGAGATTGTCCCAGTATTTAGAGTTTTGAATCTTTAAGAAAAGGACATGAAAGTAAAGTTGAAGAAATCTTACTTAGCTTTACCATTTTTTTTGCTTGTTGAAGATTCTTACCTTGAATTTCTTTGATTTTTTAAAAGGACAGAGAACCCCCAAATCATAACAAACTTAAGTGTCTTTGGTTTTAAAGCTCATTGTTGGTAACTAGTAATTTTATTGTTAGTCTAGTAATACAGTTAAACAAAGCTCCTAGATCGAATATTTAAAAAGTTGTGTTCGTTGATCAAAATTGTATTTGTCTAAAAATATTATATACTTTTGGTCTTTTAATTGTGTATTTAAGTAATTGTATCTTCTGGGTTCTTACTTTCTATTGTTAATCTTGACCACTTATGCAATACTTCTGTAACATTTTATTTCTTCTTAACTATAATCTGTAAGGTTTTAGGACTTCTTAATGTATCCATCGCTTTGGTTTGTCACATAATTCCGGTTGTAGCAGTTTTAATTTTTGTTACCCAAGTTAAAGTACTGATACATGTAAACTTAGAAACTACTTAAAAGTTTGAGTTTTAGCAAGAAATACCATAGACTTATTTTAAAACTCTTACATTTAGGATTACTAAATACTAGGTTATATTTGGTTATGCTGTGATTGGGGTATCATTGCAAAGCCTTGCAGTTAATTTGATATCTTCTTAATTGTGTTTGTAGCTTTACTTTAAGATATTTTAACAGTACATATAAATCATTAGCATACACACTGTAGCTGTAAAGACAAACTAATCATGTTTACAACTATTTAGTTTGTATCCCTTTGTTTTCATCATTATGCAATAAATCATATACATTTAATGTTAATTGTTAAAATTTCTAATGTCACTAAAGCACTTGTTTTTTGAAATCCATAATGTATATACATCAGTCTATAAACATACACACTAAATATCATTAAATTGAACCTCAAATAATTCATTAATCATCACAAAGTATATAATGACCAGTTTTATCTAAAGTTGCAAAACAAAACCTTTTCCAGACAAGGCAAATTGTAGTATGTTCCAAAAGTCTTTGATTAATAAGAGATTTTGAAATTTCTACTACAAATATAAAACAATTATACATTTCAGCATACATAAAATTTTAAAATAAAAGAAATGTTAAAATACCTTTTTGCATCTGTTGATAAAGCAAGCCCAGAAACTTGCTGCTCTTACTCTTGCTTTTAAAAATCAGTGTAGACGTTTGTTCGTCTGTGACTTTAATGGCAACTGCATTTTTGTTTTGGACCGTTGAATCCAAGCTGTAATAAGGAGCTTCTTTCTTCTTACAGCACTAATCAATTGAATTTGACAAGCCACCTATGTAATTTTAAGTAGTAGAGTGGAAGTTCCTGGTCTGCGGGCTGTCTTTAATCCAGCAGAGAAAGCATTGTGGCTTTGCTCTGTCTGCCACATGGAGAAATGCAGTGAAACCAGCTGCAGCTGACCCAGATTGTATATACAGTACCCTTGAATAGTGATTCCCTCTCTTTCTCAGGAGACTCAAGTTCAGCCCACATATTACGTCACCAAACATTTGCTGGAGGCTAGGGGGAAAAGTCTCCTTAGGATTTCCTCTCTGTAGCCTTAAATAGGAGTGGGGGTAGTGGCATCAGCAGGAGGTTGAATGCTTGCGAACAAGGAGAGACTGTGTGCAGCTTGAAGGAAGGGCAGCATCTGGAAGCAGACTATCGTGGTTCAGCGGGCAGTTATAAAACAAACACGAGCCCGCTGCCCAGAGATCTTCCAGGCTGGATACTGAAAAAACAGTACTCAGCTTCACTGAGAAGTAGTTGCAGGCTGATGAGTTTGTTGTTTTATTACAAAGCTTAGGAGTGAGACTCTGTTCTAAAGAGGTGGCAGCCTCATTAGCCTCCTAATCCTAATTAATAGAGTACTCTTTACAGCCTGGAAGAATTTTTAAACATTTTACTAAATTTGCCACTTTAGAAGGTTTTGAAGTTGTAAGAAAAACCTGGTGTGTATTTCTAAGATAAAACTGCTCATGATATATAATTATTAAAAATAATTGAAAAGCTAGGTATGAAATTCTCTCAGAAATTTAATATTTCTTAAATTCTAATGTTATATAACTAAATTCTGATGTTATATAATGTCACTTCCTCCTAGTCTGCAACATGACCCCTCTTGTCTGAATACAGTTATTCTTATTAGTTTATGCTGTGATTTAAAAGCAAACATAACCCTGGCCTGAGTCATAGGGGAAAGAGAGAGTTCTGAGCCCCTCGTTGGCTGTGGGAACTTAGACAAGTCACCTTTACTATCCTCTGACCCAGTTCTTCTGCTATGAAATTAGGGTGCTGTTTAGAGAATTAGTAATTATCAGGTACCAACTATGCCTTTTTATTTCTTTAAATCAAGAATGTTGATTGACTCAGTGGCTGAGGAGACACAGATTTAGACATCTTAGGACTTCAGTACTAAGCTGTAGCCCTGGGATTTGACTCTCATTCCAGAGCATTTGGCCACACTCTCTCTGATTGGATTATATAACTGTTGGTTGCTGCTTCTAGATAAAACTTGCGGGCTTCTACTTTCTGTACGTGTTGTGTGTGTGCGTGTGTGTGTGTATAAGTCCCTACAGTCATTTTGTTCTCTTTGCGACCCTGTGGACTGTAACCCGCTGGGCCCCTCTGTTCTGTGGGGTTTTCCAGGCAAGAGTACTGGAGTGGGTTGCCACGCCCTCCTCAGGGGATCTTCCCGACCCAGGGGTTGAACCTGCGTCTCTAACGTCTCCTGCATTGGCAGGTGGGCTCTTACCAATACCAGGTGCTTTCCCCCTGTTGCTGCCTAACTTTGTGCTACTTTTCTCTTTCTCAGGCGCTACCGTCACCTCTGTTTGTTGATCAACATCCTTTATTTGAAGTCAGCTTAGTTTCTACTTCTTTCACAGAATTAATTATTTCTTTAAATTCCTATGACATACATAGGTATAGCAGGGGTCTACTCAAAGGCCTGCAGATGCTCACAACAAGAATGAAGCAGGTAATGTATATAGGTGAAGTGGACGAGAAGTAAGAGAGCAGAGGAAAATAGGTTATGACAGACTGACATCTGTAATGATTACTATCTGTACTCTTCCCAGCTGTATCTCACTGTTGCCAGATCTCCCCATTTTTTAAGGAAAAAGTCATATAGATACTTCCTGTGTTATTTCCTGATTTTAAAAAGATTGGGACAGCTTCTAGCCTCTCATTTATACTATGTAATATATTACTTGATCATTCAGTGATCACATTGTATTCACTAATAGCTTAACCTGGAGAAATATGAGATAGTAAAATCCTTCAGAGCTTTTTTGTTTAAGCAGTGTAGGGGTTTCTAATTCAGTTCAGTTCAGTTGCTCAGTTGTGTCCAACTCTTTGTGATCCCATAGACTGCAGCATGCCAGGCCTCCCTGTTCATCACCAACTCCCAGACCCTGCTCAAACTCATGCCCATTGAGTCAGTGATGCCATTCAACCATCTCATCCTCTGTCGTCCCCTTCTCCTCTCGCCTTCAATCTTTCCTAGCAACAGGGTCCTTTCCAGTGAGTCAGTTCTTCCCATCAGGTGGCCAAAGTATTGGAGTTTCAGCTTCAGCATCAGTCCTTCCAATGAATATTCAGGACTGATTTCCTTTAAGATGGACTGGTTGGATCTCCTTGCAGTCCAAGGGACTCTCAAGAGTCTTCTCCAACACCACAGTTCAAAAGCATCAGTTCTTCAGTGCTCAGCTTTCTTTATATAGTCCAACTCTCACATCCATACCTGACTACTGGAGAAACCATAGCTCTGACTAGACAGACCTTTGTTAACAAAGTAATGTCTCTGCTTTTTAATATGCTGTCTAGGTTGGCCATAACTTTTCTTCCAAGGAGCAAGCATCTTTTAATTTCATGGCTGCAACCACCATCTGCAGTGATTTTGGAGCCCCCAAAAATAAAGTCTGTCACTGTTTCCATTGTTTCCCTATCTATTTCCCATGAAGTGATGGGACCAGAAACCATGATCTTAGTTTTCTGAATGTTGAGCTTTAAGCCAACTTTTTCACTCTCCTCTTTCACTTTCATTAAGAGGCTCTTTAGTTCTTCTTCACTAGTTAGTAATTCATATCACTGACCAGGTTTGGAAAGTGGAATGGCAGGTGTCTAGGGACAAATTATGGTTAGTTTGGCATGTTAAATTGAAAATGAAAGTCAGGAGCTGTGTTCTGTAGAGAAATTTGGAGAGTCATCAGCAATCAGGTGATGGTCGAGGCCTCAGAAATAAGATAATTCAGAAGTACATGTAGAGTGAGAAGATTAATGACAGAACCATGGGGAACACCAATTCCAAGGGACCTGAGGAAATAGAAGAATCAAGGGAGGATGGAAGTGAGGCAAGTTCAAGCCAGTAAAGACTGAGAAACGAAGGGAGTCAGTAATACAGATACTGCAGAAAGACCGAGCAGTGGAGAGGAGGCCAAGAGTGATGTCCACAGAATTAGTATGAGAAGGTCATGTGTGCCTTTGCCAGAATCAGTTTCAGCAGTGAGACAGATGTGAGTTTCACATGTTAGCACGTGTGGATCGGTAGAAACCTATGTACTGTCAGTGGGTGTATCAGTTGATATAGCTTTAAAAACCAATGTGGCACTGTCTTGTAAAGGTGAACATTATATATGCCTGCATGTATGCATATATGTGTTTATATCTCTTCTAGAGAAATTCTTGTACGTGTGCACCAGGAGACATGTACAAGAATGTCTATAGCAACAAGGAGGAAGGGGGCAAGTAACTCAAAACTCGTATCAAACAAAATGAATAGGTAAATTGTGATATAGTTACATATAGTTTATTCTCTTAAGGAACTACGGCTGTACTTAACAAGATGAATAAGTCTTAGAAACAAAACAGTGAGACAAAGCAATCACAGACCATATTTAACAACCACTTATAAATCACTTATTGTGTACCCATTCTAACTTTACCAATATTATCATTTAATCACACATATAAAAGTATGATTTTTTTTAAGCTCAAAAATAAGCAAAAGTAAAATAAAATGTGCAGGAATACAGACATGTGCCTCAGAAAGAACAAGGGGAATAATCTTAAAATTAGAAATGGTAGTTCCCTCTAGACAGGAGGCAGAGAGATGACACAGGGAAAGAACATAAAGATGAGGCTGCTGCTGCTGCTGCTGCTACTGCTCCTAAGTTGCTTCAGTCGTGTCCGATTCTGTGCGACCCCATAGACGGCAGCCCAACAGGCTCTCCCGTCCTTGGGATTCTCCAGGCAAGAACACTGAAGTGGGTTGCCATTTCCTTCTCCAATGCATGAAAGTGAAAAGTGAAAATGAAGTTGCTCAGTCGTGTCCGACTCCCAGCGACCCCATGGACTGCAGCCCACCAGGCTCCTCCGTCCATGGGATTTTCCAGGCAAGAGTACTGGAGTGGGGTGCCATTGCCTTCTCCGAAAGATGAGGCAACGGTACTGATATTGTAGCTCTTATGTTGATGAGTATTTATTACATTATTTGATAACCAGTATGATATGTTAAACTGTTATTTTTTTAAAAGATACAGTTATCTTTCTCACACAAATAAAATATAAATATATGTCAAAGGTTTTGTTGAAATCATTAAATATATAGGGAATCAGGAAGATATTTACAATAACTTCAAGGAAGAAGTCAGAGTACTGCACATACATGCAGGCCGTTGGGAATGCTGGAATGAATTTACAGATAGTTGCAAAATTGGTCAACATCCACAGGGCAATAATCAGTTACATCCCACTGGATATAATTCATTGGCATTTTTATGGACAAGAATTTGTATTATTACCAGTTTTCAACAACTTATAAAATAGTTCAGGCCAAGAGGATGCACTGGAAACAGGATATACCTAGTAATCTTTTTGCCTATTGCAAAGTCTATCACAGGTTTTCCTGACACAAGTAAACTTTTATATGTATCAAATATTACATAAAAATAGAGTGAAGGATAAAAAAAGTTAATTGTACCAGTCCTGTTTCTCTTTCAAGGTGTTTGTTGAAGACGGCAAGAGTCCTGTCTTGAGGACGGCATCAGATTTAAAGGAAGGGTTGCTTTGCTTGTGTTTTTAAATAGAGGAGATTTAAATGTGCACACTGGCTCTTGGAAAAGAGCCATGGAGTGTGAGTGATGGTGGAGGCAGCAGTGGATATGTTAAAAGGAGGCAGTGGAGATTACGTTCAAAATCGCAGTTTAGATTTGGAAGAAAAAAAGGGGATTCTTCTTCCTTTGAGATAGGAGGGAAAGAAAGGGAGCTAGGCTACAGATTTATTTGAAGTCATAAAAAATAAAGTTGAGAGTCTCTAAAGAAAAAGAAGTATTTATGATAGATGGCTTAAAGAATACTGTTAAGATTTACTGAATGGAAAAGGAATGATACTGGAATGAGTAAAAGCATTACCATTGCCAACTGTTTTACATTGTGTTAAAGACCAATTGTCTGCAAATACTGGTCAGGATTTCCATTTTTTAAAGTGCAAGATAGAGTAACCACCTGAATGAGTTTATTATCTTAAACAGATTAAATATAAAATACAAAAGATTTTCAATAAAGAGATTAGAAAGTCTTAAAAATTCTCAAGTGAATGATACAGATACTGTATGAGTTTGTAAAAACAGTGTAATTAAAAAAAAACCTTGGAGTACAAGTGTATCCTCTGAGATCCAGCCCTGTCACTAACAATTCATGTGGTGTTAGGCACTTCCTATTAGTGGACCTTAGAGTGTTTGCCTATGAAAAGAGGGTTTGGACTAGACAGTTTCTAAATTCCTTTCTTGGAATATGTGAGAAAACTAAAGAACCATTGACACGGACCTGAATATAAGATAATGATTTAGATGGGCAGAGTTGAGTTCAGGTATCATTTAAGCTGGAAGAACCAGCATGAGAAAAAACATAGGGCTTATTTGGAAGGCAATAGGTACATCATTTTGGTTGCACTTATTCTGAGAATTCATGAACAGGGAGTAACGATTTGAAAGTAGGAACATGGTGCCTTTTACGCTTTACACATGCATAGTAAACTCTCAGGAAGTATTTTCTGTGTATGTGACTTTGAATATCCAGAACTAGGACAACTGAATCATTTGAGAGGATGTATTATTTTTGTTGGTACAGAAAAAAGAGCAAGGTTAACTTCAATGTGTAGTTAGTAGAACTATTTCAAAAATCCAACTGTTAACCTTTAATAAAAACAATACGTTTCTACTAGAATGAGACAGTTTTCAAAGTAATTAAGAATCAAGACTTCCCGGTCCTCCCAAGGTTAAGAAACTATCTTCTAAGGTGCCGAGGGAGGAGAGCACAGGTTTGATCCCTGGTTGAGGAGCTGGGATCTCATGTGTTATGGGGACAGCTGGGCCCAAGCGCTCTGGAGTCTACACACCTCAGCGAAGAGCCTGTGTGCCACAACCCAGACCCAGTGCAGCCAAATAAATATTTAAAAGGAAAAAAAAGTAAGGCTCATGTGACAAGTTACCCACTCAAGCCAAGCATGTCTAGAACTAATATTAAGTTAACTGCCCCATGGAAGTGGAAGGGAAGTGGTTAGACTGGCTAAACTTAAAACTTCTTCAGGTTATACCACAACTTGAAAAAAAGGTACTAGTGTATAAACATAAAAACCGAGGTTTGGAAATTAGAATAATTATCTTTATTTTATACAGAGGCAGAATCAGTTCAGGAGCTCATCTTCTTTCCATTAAGACCCATGGGTAGGTAGGTACTGGAGTTTCTAACTTCAGCTTTAAGTTACATGTCTGACCTGGACTCCACAGAAATCTAGGCCTTATTGGTCATGTTTTAACATAGTGTTAATAATGAATATATTTTAAATATGGCATATATTGAAATATAGCTATAAACAAACTATACTCATCCAAACAAGTAGGAAAACATTCATTTATCTTAATTTTGTTTCAGGTATCTATCTGTCTGATTTAACATACATTGATTCAGCATATCCATCAACTGGCAGCATTCTAGAAAATGAGCAAAGATCAAACTTGATGAATAACATCCTTAGAATAATTTCTGATTTACAGCAGTCCTGTGAATATGGTGAGTTTCTGGAAGTAATGCTGTAATTCATTTATAAAGGTTTGATTCATTTACACAGGTTGATGGCCACTTTTCACAGGGCAGGGTACATCATCCTAATGTAAAGGAAAATAATGATTATGTCACTGTTCAATGTTTAGCATCCTGTTTAAGATCTTGCTTTTAAGGAGTTCAAGTATTTCATACTTAAAATGCTAAGTTTTATCTTTTGCTCTTCTGTAATTTGTAGCAACTTTGCTAATGTAGTTTTCACAATTATTTTCTATTCTTTTCCTCTCATTTGATCTCCCTGATCTATTATGTAAATATTTCTTTTATTTTTCAGTTAAGGAGTGAACTGAGACTGTTGTAGTAAGAGTTGAGAAGCTTTCTTGAGTTGTATGTTGAGTAGATAACCAGTTTTTGTCCAAGATGTATTTTATGGAAACACATATGTGAAAAGAAATTATGCAAGCCCAAATGATTATTTTTTTTAAAAATTTATTGTTTTAAAGCATTTAAGTGCTTTCGGCTTGATAGAAAATAAAGAGAGGTTTTTACAGCTATGTAATTGTAATGCTGTTTAAAAACAGTTTACAGCTTGTTGTTATTTAACTTTAATCTCTTTTTTTTTTTATCCTTTTCTCAATTTTTTTAACATAACATCAAATTGTAATGTTAAATCAATCTTATTTGAAATTTCTAAGTAGGAGAGAAAACTACAAATGTGAGCCAGGCTTCTTTAAAAAAAAAAAAAAAAACCCTAAACTACCTTATATCTTGCACTTAGATGAGGTTTGACTATAAATTACAATGGTGGCTCTGACTTTTTTAATGAAATTTCTCAAATATGTGGGACTTTCTAAATGGAGGTGTTTTAATCTATACAAACAGCCTGCAACTGCAGTTTTCTAAATTAACTTCAGTTTTACATTAAATAACATTTACCTCAGTCATGTCCTTCTGGAGTTAATTTAAATTTTGGTGCCATGTGGCCTTCAGTTCAGTTCAGTTCAGTTCAGTTCAGTTGCTCAGTTGTGTCTGACTCTCTGCGACCCTATGAATTGCAGCACGGCAGGCCTCCCTGTCCATCACCAACTCCCGGAGTTCACCCAAACTCATGTGGCCTTAATTTACCTTTAAATATATTTTTCTCAGCTTAACTTTAAAAATTTTGCCTGAGGTGTACTTTATCAGATAATTATTTATCATGTTTTGCCTAGATATCCCCATGTTGCCTCACGTCCAAAAATACCTGAACTCTGTTCAGTATATAGAAGAACTGCAAAAGTTTGTGGAAGATGATAATTACAAGTAGGTTGGATCTTCAGAAGTGGTTTGTATAACTGTGTCCTGTCCGCTACCCTTTCATCTCTGTATTCAAACATCTAAATACCGCGTCTTATCATGCAAAGCAGTTGTGCATTCACAGTGGTAAAGTTACCTGTTCCCGTGAATTTTTTAAATCAATCACTTGATGCGACGGAGCCAGTATACAAGTACGTCTTCTCTTCTTCTATTAAAAAGCATTGTCTGTTTCTCAGCTTGTTGAGAGCTGATGTTTGATAGTTCTAGTTTTACATTTCTTCCTTTCTCCATTGAAGCATTGAATCTTTATGGAAATGTATCTTTTAATAGACTGAAAAATCAATGAAACAGTCCATGAATAGAAAAATTGCTCCTCTTTAAGGAAATTTTTAACACAATTTTGAATTTGTTTTCAGTTATTTTTGTGTACTGAAAGAATATTGAACCTTCTGGACTCTGAATTAATATTTGTCCAATAGAACACCACACTTGTCCTTTCCCCTATTCAAGCAAGTCCTTCGTTAAAAGTTTTCAAAACTTACTTTTAATACAGCTGATATCCATGTCTTTTTGCTTAACCATTCTCAGTCCTGCCCAACGGAAAAGGGATTTTTTCATTATTAACCCTTTTTATTTTTCTGGAGTAGGAAATGCAACCCACTCTAGTATTTTTGCCTGGAAGTTTCCTTAGACAGAGGAGCTTGGTGGGCTACAGTCCATGGAGTCACAGAGGCAGACGTGACTGAGCACACACACGTTTGCATTTATTTTCCAGTAGTGTGCTCTGCACCATGACTACCAGGTTTTTTTTTGTTTTTTTGGGTTTTTTTCCCAAAAGATAGAAGGATAAAGAGGCGATTTCTCTTGAGGCTTTTCATTTTCCTTGCAGGTTCATTCATTTAAAAAAATTTTTTTTGCTGTTTCTAAGCTTTCAGATTTAACTTTGTATCTGCCACAAGTATTTTTTCCAGTAAAAGGTTATACTTTAAATTTTTATTAAAGTGAAAGATAAGGTTATTTTTTAATATTAATGCATTATATACAAAAAATTTCTTATGCTGTGTGATAGTAATTATCAGCTTCTTTGTTCCATAAGTTTCAACATCTTTTAAGGAATTCTGGAGAACAGAATTGGTACCCATAATAAAAGGCTAGAAATTCCAGAAAACAACTGGAAATAATTTTTCTTCAAATATCAAATATATTAAGAAGCTCTGTACATATATTTAAAATGTATCTAAAGCTTTATTTATATTTGAAAACACCTTTATTGCTATCTTCTCCACCAAAGTGGTAATAATACCACTTTGTCCTTTTGTATCAATTTTTGTTTTACAGAAAGATTTTACAGGGTAATTCATTTGAAAATGTATGAGGTCAGTACATCAGCTTTTTAATAATCTTGGCACTGTTTCACAGATCTGATGCCCTAGATTGTAAGCTTCTTGAGCGTGATGGTCTCTGTCATATTTATCACTTACTTCTTTCATCTCTCTACTGACATAGCATAAAACACTCCTATTTTGTCCAGTTGGGTACAGAAGATTATCTTAAAACTCAAAACATGAGTAAGTCATTATTAAAATTTCTGTGTCTGTCTCAAGAAACTTAATGTATTTTTTAAAAGTTAAAGTGTAACTCTTCAGTAGAAAGTGAAAGTCCCTCAGTTGAGTCTGACTCTCTGCGACCCCATGGACTATACAATCCATGAAATTCTCCAGGCCAGAATACTGAAGTGGGTAGCTCTTCCCTTCTCCAGGGGAATCTTCCCAACCCAGGGATCGAACCCAGGGTCTTCTGCATTGCAAGTGGATTCTTTACCAGCTGATCCAACAGGGAAGCCCAAGCATATTGGAGTGGGTAGACTATCCCTTCTCCAGTGGATATTCCCGACACAGGGATTGAACCAGGGTCTCCTGTGTTGCAGGCAGATTCTTTCCCAACTGAGCTATCAGGAAAGCCCTTTCAGTAGAAGTGAAGTCTAAGAAATTGTTGCATAAATACAGAGTATGGTGAATTTTAATGCTGAAAGGATAGAGTTAACTAAGCTGTTAAGTAGTTTTAGCTGTCTGTATCCTGGCATGAGAGCTTCGTTTTGGTAGGAAAGGGGATGCTGTTATACTGATATTTGTTTTCATGAGTAACTAGAACTCGAGCAGCCTTCCCATTATACTCATTGTGTGTTAGTAACTTAGTCGTGTCCAACTTATGCAACCCCATGGTCTGTAGCCCGTCAGGTTCTTCTGTCCATAGAATTCTCCAGGCAAGAATACTGAAGTGGATTGCCATTTCCATCTCCAAGGGATCTTCCTGACCGAGGGATAGAACCCAGGTCTCCTGCATTGCAGGCAGATTCTTTACCATCTGAGCTACAGGGAAGTCCCATTGTATTCGTAAACAAATATTTATTCAGCTTTTGCTATAGGTAAATGCTAGCTGCTGGGATTACAAAATAAATAATTACAAAATAGTTCAAAGAGTTCTGTACTAGAGATGTGCCGAGGATGCTATGGGAACATAAATGAGGGGAGACCTAACTCAGCTTTAACTGGGAAAAGTGAAGAGAAAATAAACATGAGCAGCTTCAGGTGACCATCTTACCTTAGTCTGCATCTTAGCAGGTGAGTTGCTCCACATGAAGAGTTAAGAAAGATGTTTCAGGGATGGAACCATCAGTGGAATAGGGTGGGAAGCTGTGTTTGCTTGGGGTACTGCAAGTCACTTGGTGGTATTGGAGAATCTCATGGGAAGCTGAAGAAGAGAGTGTTTTCCTAAAGATGGAGTTGTGTTGCATGAACCTACTGATTAAATGTGTTGAAAATCAGAGCATTTTAACATAAGAGCTATTAAGGTCATAAGTTGGGAAAAATGGATTTTATGATGAAAGATTTAAATAAAAATGACTTTTCATTTATCCATAAGCCTCTGTTTTTGGCAGCTTCATCTGCATAGGCAGCCAGTATCAATATTACAAGTTACATGCATGTGTTTAATCAGGGTGAAAATCTTTCGAAGTTATTTCATTTTAATACTGAGCATAATATCTTTTGGAGAAGGAAATGGCAACCCACTCCAGTATTCTTGCCTGGAGAATCCCAAGGACAGAGGAGCCTGGTGGGCTGCCGTCTTTGGGGTCGCACAGAGTCGGACACAACTGAATCAACTTAGCAGCAGCATAATATCTTTTCTTAGTGAATCAGCATCACTGTTATATATAGTGTTTTGATGATGATATAGGCAACTGACACTGACTGCATTTTAAGTGCAGTTTAAGACAAACTGCAGTTTAAGATGCTTCTACTTTTTATATTGCTGTCGGTTATCAGCCATTATTAATAGCAATGTGATTCTCCCATAGCCTCCTTTCTGTTCCTTTCTATTTTGGTTCTGTGTTAGGAAACTTTACTTAATTTGCTTACTTCTTTGTCTTCCACCTTCTAGACTGGACACCCTGTCTGCTTTAGTCTCCATTATATTCCAGTGCTGAGAAAACGGTGCCTGACACAAAACAAGAGTTCAGCGAAGGAATATAGCATAGTCTGAAGCTCACATAATTAGAGTCAGCTACCCTGTAACAAGAAAAAGAGCAGAGAGTTCTGGTTAATCATGCATCTGTTCAATACATGTACTTTACCTGGTTAAGTAATTAAAGTACAATTATGTGTGATTTCTTCTTTAGGATATCAAAGACATTGATAAAAAGTTAAGCACCTATAATAGATTTATCATTATAATATCATTTGTATTGTGCAGTTTCATAAAAATTTCCAGTTGGTAGGATGCTGAAAAATAAAAAGTCTTTATTAATTTCCAGACAAATGCTTAATGATAATACAGAGTACATCAAAGTGTATTTCCTGGACTACACCAAAATATTTTCTACAACTGCTTTAGTATCCTATTTCCTGAAACCATTTCCACTGATAGGAATTATAACCTTTGTTTGCTGCAGAACTCAAAATTGGTACATTTTCCTAAATGGAACTTATGTGCATGTGTGCTCAGTCGTATCTGACTCTTTGTGAACCCATAGACTGTAGCCTGCCAGGCTTCTCTGTCCATGGAATTTTCCAGGCAAGAATACTGGAGTGGGTTGCCATTTCCTTCTCCAAAGGATCTTCCTGATCCTGGGATTGAACCCAGGTCTGTTGTGTCTCCTGCATTGGCAGGCAGATTCTTTACCACTGAACCACCTTAATTTCCAACTAATAAACTCTGACTTAGAAAAGGGATTTATCAGGGATTTCATAAACAGCCTTTTTATTTGTATAGATAGATCTTTCTTTTGATAATTTGAGTTGGTTGGTTTTTTGAATGGTTAGTTTTAAACAAGGTTTTGTTTTCTTTTGTTTTAATTTTCAGTGCTACAGAGACCATTAGCCCATCCAATAAGGATCCTAGAAAGAATTTGCATAATTTAATGCAATGTCGGAAAGTTACTGAACTTACTTGCCTTGTATCAGTATAACCTCAGGTTAACTCACCAAATAGCTTGAAATGTGTTGAATTGTTCGGCAGTATCGAGATTCTTGGGAGAGCCATCTCTGTTTTTGAATATGAGGTTTTGATGTTTTTCCCTCTCTTAATATTTCCTGGAATCACTGTAAGATCAGCTTTGTATGAAAGAGAAAGGGGACTTAACTAAGATCACCCTTGAAGAAACATATATAGTTGAGATTATTTTATAAAAAATGTTTTTAGGCTTTTGGTAGAAAAATACATGATTTTAATGTTATTTGGTCAAATATTAATCATTTTATGTGCTTTTTTCCTTTTTGAAATTCAGGCTTTCATTAAAGATAGAACCAGGGACAAGCACACCACGTTCTGCTGCTTCCAGGGAGGATTTAGTAGGTTAGTGCAGCTTTCCCTTGTTACTGAGTAATAAACCAGATAACCTAATAAGAAAGAAGGGATATACTCCAAAGTGAATAAATGCTTAGTACATTTTATTCTGCCTGCACAGTTTTATTTTTGGTATTAAAATATATCTTTTTCTGTTTGGTTTTTCTGTTTTTTTCATTAAAAAGTTGTCATGTGTAGTTTGTCAGTAATATGCAAATAAATATGGCAAGTAATCAAGAGTAAGAGATATAGCCAACAGAAAATAATAAGTAAGTGTTTATGAATTATCAACTCTTTTCATTAAGCATACTGTAAGAGGCAATGAAGGTTAATTATGTTAGAAATTTCTGTGGTCTAAGTGAAAAATTTACTAATTTGAATAATTATAGGAGTCAATTTTAGTGGCCTTTTTTTTTTTAATTTCACTCTAATGCTGGACCAAGTACTGAAAAGAATAATCATAGTCTCTTTTTTTTTTTTTTCCTTTATTTTAATTTACAATACTGTATTGGTTTTGCCATACATTGACATGAATCCACCACGGGTGTACATGCATTCCCAAACATGAACCCCCCACCCACCTCCCTCCCCATAACGTCTCTCTGGGTCATCACCGTGCACCAGCCCCAAGCATGCTGTATCCTGCGTCGGACATAGACTGGCGATTCAATTTGAAAAGAACAATCATAGTCTCTTAATTTATCTGTTGCATTCCAATTGGGATTTATATGTATATAAATAATCTAAAAACATAAAATTGAAGAGAATTTTTTAAAGAAATCATAGACAGTACCTCATTTAATATTCCAAATACAGACGTTGGCACTAAGCTTTGTATTATTGTATATCCTAAAAATAATTGGAGACCCATCTAATAAGGTATGAAGGGAATGAGGGAGCAAAACCATGACAGTATCTACAGGGGAGAGTGGTCCAAGCAGAGGAAATCATTCACGCTATATTTATTTAAATTTGCTTTTCTTTTAATTCTTAAAGTGATATTTTGCTTGTAAAGCAACTGTACACCAATAAAAAATTTTTTCAGTGTTATTTTGCAAATCTGTGTACTCTCAAGTTCCATTTTTTTTAATTTCCAGAAACTTGAGCAGTCGATATAGATTTAAATTGTAACTTGAATCCTTGACCTACTCTACACATTCTGTATGTATGAAGAAGCTGAAACTAAGAGTGAAGAAGTCATGTGTAAAATTAAATGAACACTGAACTAGGATTCAGAAGACCTGAGGGTTTAGTCTAGGTTTCATGTGTGATATGAGACCCTTACACCATCTCTTCTAATCACACTGTTTCCTCTATAAACAGGCTATTTATACTGGCTACTTAGGGCAAGTAAAAGAGATAGAAATTAATAGATATTGTTTCTTTTGAGGTTTTGTGTTTTATGACTCAGAAACTGAGTATTTCTTATGTTCAGTCAATTAAATAGAATTCATAGTACCTTAAATTAAACCACAATTTTTATTTCATATCAAACGATTGCAAATAAAGCAATCTTTCTAAACCATTTAACAATTTCTGTCTGTTTCTCTTTGTGTCTCTGTCTTTCTCTTTTTTAATTTAACCCTTAAGGTCCTGAAGTAGGAGCATCTCCACAAAGTGGAAGAAAAAGCATGGCAGCTGAAGGAGCCTTGCTACCACAGACGCCACCATCCCCTCGGAACCTGATTCAACATGGACATAGGAAGTGCCATAGCTTGGGTTACAAGTCAGCACTTTTAATTTTATCTTTCAAATCTTTATGTATTTAGTTGGATTTATTTCCTACTTATTTTACTAGTTGGACAGAAAATAGTGTCCTTGCATAGTTTTATTTATGTAAAGCAGTCTTTTTCTGATTTAGTAAAATATCTTGTTTGCATAAAGGCATTTATTTCTTCCTTACCTTAATTTGGAAATGAGCTTTTTCCAGTAGTGCTTTCACATTTTGGGAAATAAAAATGAACATTACAGGTCATCATCATAGATAAAATCAGGAAAGCAAACACTGTTTCCATTTTAAATTATAACTTATATCATGAGGCATTGCTTGTCTTAACCAAAACAAGTCACCATAAATAAAGCATATAAAAACTGTTCTTCTTATAACAAAATACAAAGAAAGGGAAACTGTCTTTTTGTTTAGCTTTACAAGATTGTTTCCTCAAAATGGACCCCAAGGTTCTCTTTTGTCATGATTTATGTGAAAATTTAATAGACATTTTCCAAAAGTGAACATGAAAATAATTTTTAATGAACCCAAGCATCAAGATAAAGTATTTTCTGTTATATAGGTAGATATGGCCTGGTTTTCTAAAAAATTTTTCCCTAAACTGTTAGCTTGAGGCTTTCATGGTAAAATCTGTGTGTTCATTAGTGTGAGAGTTCAGAAGTAAGTTCAGGATAGCAGGTACATCTTTTATATCCTGAATCTTTATGTAAGAGTATCTTTTATATCCTGAATTAGTAACAGTAATGAAAGATATGAAAAATATTTCTCTTTGTTTCCAGTTTCATTCATAAAATGAACACAGCAGAGTTTAAGAGTGCAACGTTCCCAAATGCAGGGCCAAGACATCTATTAGATGATAGCGTCATGGAGCCCCATGCACCATCTCGAGGCCAAGCTGAAAGCTCTACTCTTTCTAGTGGAATATCAATAGGTGAGAAATAATTCTCTGAGAGAGTTCCAACTTATGTAAAATAAGACTTCTAACAAAACTCAGCTGGAAAAGCATAATTAACCCTACTACAAGTAGAAAAAATAATTGATAAAAGCTAAGTAGCAAAGTGTGGATATAATATCATATTACTAGTAGCTGCTAAAATTAGTAATTCATGATGGTTTGAAAAGTACTTGATGTTTTTGACTTCAAAAGGGGAGGCATTCAAGGAATGGTGGGGAAGAGAACAGGCACTGGTTGAATTGGTTACTGCATGTAGTTGGAATGCAGTAATGAAGAAAGGAGCAGATGAGTTATGATTCTCAGGTATTTTTTAGATTAAGCAGCTAGTTAGATATATGGTGGTGCTGTTACCTAGGCAGAGAACATTATAAGAGCAGCCATTTGTAGGTATTGAGGTATTTGTAAAGGGTGACTAGGTTTGGGGAATTAAGAATTCCATTTTGGACGTGTTTGGATCATATTGAGTTGTCAGGTAGGTAATCGAATGTATGAATCTGAAGCTTAAGGAGGTAAAGACACATCTATAGATACAGGTATAAGAATTAGCATATTTGTAGTATTTCAAGCCGTGAGACCAGATAAGGTCACCGAGGGAGAGGATATAAATAAATAAGAGTAGACATGCTAACATTTGGAGGTGTCATTTTTTTAAAATGGCTGGCCATCAAAGGAAACTACAAATGAGGGACCACTGAAGTAGGGAGAAAAGCAGTGTGGTATCACAAAAGCCCAGGAGAGGAGGGTCTCGGAAGGGAGGGATGTGCTGAACGTATCCATATCAAGTACACAAAAGAGAAAATAAGAGGAGAACAGGAGCTGATCACTGAATTTGGCAAGATAAAAGTCACTTGGTGACCTTGACTAGATTTGCTTTATAGAATACTGTGGGCAAAGCCCTGGCTGGAGTAGATTGGAGAATGAGAGGTAAGAAAATAGAGATGGCTATTATGAAGAAAATCAGGACTGGAAAAGGACGTGAAGTTAAGAAGAATGTGTTTGTTTTTACTTCCTAAACTGTTATTTATTTTCTGAACCTTCTAGCTGAGCATAATTTCTTTGGATAGTTAGGAAATCTCTATACAATGCTATTTTATTTTAAAAAGAAATAAAGATGGAAAATATCTTCTCTGATTAACTGCCAAGGTTGCTCAAGGGCTGTCTATTACTCTTAATATGATCATCTCAATATTGATGAACAATCAGTAGAAAGAAATGTAGTAGTTCATTTTCTTGAACATACTGACTTCTTTTAACCCTTGAGAGTTTTGAACCCTGAAATTGCTTTAGAACTGGAAAGCTCCATTCAGCAGTTTTAGTCCAGTATTTCCCTTTTTATAAATGCAAATGATGACAAAATTTACAGAACAAAAGACAAGTTGGTCACCTGAAATCTCTCTTCATTAATATTGTAAATTGCCTATATGCAAATATTAACCTCAATCTGAAAAATAGTACACAGAATAATTTTGCAAAAGAGAGAGGAAGAAGCTTTTTCTAGTTAAAAATGTGTTACAGTTCTGGAATCTAGCATGTTATTTTAAGTTAAAAAAAAGTAATTTTAAAAATTATAGCTCTCAATTTAGTATAAAGTATTTGCCTTTTCTGTAATACTTATCATAAGTATTATAATGATGATGATTCTCTATTTGTGACTTTTACTTTCCACAGATGTTCTTTTGGTTACCACAAGATAGTTATCTAATTATTTCATTCCATTGCAGTTAATGTCTTATTTTAGAGAACTGTCTTTTAGAACAAGAAGGGGCTAATTCAATTTTTGCCTTTGTATTTATTGTTTAATTATTCCAAGGCTAAGTAGGTAAACAGTAAGGACTGTTGTATCCTTGTTTATAAATTAAGAACATTAGACATAAGCATTACTTTCCAGGGTGTTTCCTTTAAAACTTTAACATTCTAAAAAGAATGTTTATAACCACAGCTGGTAGTTATTAATATACACACACAATTAATAATAACAAAAAATATTTTCCTTAGCTGTAACTTTTATATACAATATTAATTTATGCCTTGGAGGCTCTGAGAAAGTACCCTGGAGAAATTAACCAGTGCTTGGGACTGTGGCCTCTAACATTTTCTAACATGGCATATATGTCCTGGGTAACCCAGAATCCCAGAATAATCTTGACCAACTGAAGGAGGCATATCTACTCAAGGTCTGTGCTTCTGGAAGAAACTTTTGTGTTCTACAAATAAGTCCTACTAATTATGCTTAAATTTTCAGTCTTTATCACATAATATTCTACACATCAAAAATAACATACAACCCTCCACTACCAACAGCAGGTTACCTCCAGTTTCTTATCTGAGCCACACAACCAGAAAATTATTTCAGTAACTGTTAGTACTTCCAAGGATGGGACATAACTTGTACCATTCTACATGCATGGAAGAGGTGTTAAATCCATCACACATAATGGGTTCCTTATAGTATTCGAGTTTGAGCCTCTCAAAGAACCCTGGTTGTGAAAGTCTGATAGATGACTCAATGTGATACACAAGGGACAAATTAATTATTGATTAATTATCTTTAAAATAAATTTTAGAACAACCTAAGCTGTTTTGGACTCTCCAAGTTCTTTCCCCTCCAGTTAAGCTAATTTAAAACCTTCTATTTTAACTGATATTCTGGGTCTCTAAGAGAAAGTTTTTACATTGTTATGGTACCTTTTTTTTTTTTCTTAAGGATTCCATCCTCTTCTGCCTTGCCTCTAAAGACAAAAGTTGAATTTCATTGAGCTTTTTATCCTTAGGATAGTAATGGGTTTAAAAAAAAAATGCAAAAGGAAGTATACCATGAACCTTTAAGAAATTTGTAATTATATTGGTCTTAAATTATGATAAACCTTATAAGAAAAAATTGTGTACTTATATGTGTACTTATATGTACTTATTCTCCAATGATAGAAAAAGTGTTTACTAATGTAATAAACTTAAGCATAAGTATACATATAAAAATATTTTATGCTGTTTTGTTTCTTTCTGTATATTTGTCAACTCTGTTCTAATATATTGCAAAATAAATCAAACACAATTATATTAGAATGAAGAATTGATATGTGAATGTTCACCAATAAATAATGTGAATAAGCACAGCTAGAGTATTTATTTTTTAAAAGTAAAATCTAAACTATAATTATGATGTTTAAAAAATAAGATAACTTTTGATTTTAGGTAGCAGTGATGGCTCTGAACTAAGTGAAGAGACCTCATGGCCTGCTTTTGAAAGGTAAGAAAAATTGTCCATTTAAACTGTTTTGAGTTTATTTTGTTTAAGTATATGATGTTTCCCAAGTGGCTCAGTGGTAAAGAATCCGCCTGCCAATGCAGGAGATGTGGGTTCAGTCCCTTGGTTGGGAAAATCCCCTGGAGAGGGAAATGGCAACCTACTCCAGTATCCTTGCCTGGGAAATCCCACGGAAAGAGGAGCCTGCCGGGTTACAGTCAATGGGCTCTCAAAAGAGTCGGACACGATTTGGGGACTAAACAACAACAACAAAGTATATGATAATATGAATTTTAAGACAGAATATTTATTACATATAAAAGGACTATTTAGGCTTCCTGCTGGTGGCAGAAATTAAAAGTTAATACTTAAGCCTAGAATTCAGTATTATCTTGTAAAGACATTTTATTTGGTGACTTGACACATATATTTGATTTTTAGTACATTTTAAATTGTAACTTAAAAGTAATAATAATCAGGGCTTCCCTGGTGGCCCAGTGGTAAAGAATCTGCCTGCCAATGCAGGAGACACAGGTTAGATCTCTGATCCGGAAGGATCCCACTTGCCTCAGAGCAACTAAGCCTGTGCATTACAACTACTGAGCCTGTGCTCTGGAGTCTGGTAGCCGCAACTACTGAAGCCCACACACTCTAGAACCTAGTGCTACACAGCTGGAGAATTCACCACAATGAGAAGCCTGCATGCTGCAACTGGAGAGGTAGCCCCCACTGTCCACAACTAAGGAAAAGCCTGTCCAGCAACAGACCCAGCAGAGCCAAAAATAAATTTTAAAAAATATATGAAAAAATGACTTTAAAAAATAACAACCATAGTCAGCTTACCTACTTTCATGTACAAAAGTAAAATCTTTTCCTTAAATTCTGGTTTATTTAAGTAATTTTAAGGTATTTAGTGAAATGATCAATTTCATTCTCTGCTAATTTATACATTTTAAATTATACTCTAAATAAGTAGATGAAAGTTTGAATTTAAATTGTCATTAATTAAAAAGTTCCACAAAGCTCACAGACACATGCTTAAATAATGTAAGCCATATTCTATTCTCTTTTCCTTGATGCTTTAATCTATAAAATCTGTCATCTGCTTGCAGCAAATATGTTGTGTTGATCTTTCAGTATAAGATTTTTCTAAAAATGTAGGCAAGTAGAGCAAATAATTGTTATGTAATAAATAGCCATTAGAATTTTGCTGTCTTTGATCATTTTAGTTCTGCCATTGTCATACTAAAATATTTGAACCTTGAGCAAAATAATTGCCCCTTTTGTGTATATACTAAGCAATAAGTTTCTGAGCAATCAGATTAGGTTGAATTTTGAATGTCATATTAAAATTGATGAAGTTGAAAATATTTAGTTACCCAACTCCCTGCCAGTCACTTTTTTTTTAATATAGATTTATTTATTTTAATTGTAGGCTAATTACTTAACAATATTGTATTGGTTTTGCCATACATCAACATGAACCCAACATGGGTGTACATGTGTTCCCTGTCCTGAACCCCCCTCCCTCCTCCCTCTCCGTACCATCCCTCTACCACTAGCCCCAAGCATCCTGTTTCCTGCATGGAACCTGGACTGGCAATTCGTTTCATATATGATATTATACATGTTTCAATTCCATTCTCCCAATTCATCTCACCCTCTCCCTCTCCCACAGAGTCCTAAAGACTGTTCTATACATCTGTGTCTCCTTTGCTGTCTCACTCACTTTTTAATAGAACCAATTATACTCACTATACATCTGAAATTGAACTATACATATTTGAATTGGTTAATTTCATGGTGTTATTGGAAAATTGCGTCCCTGGAGAAGGAAATGGCACCCCACTCCAGTACTCTTGCCTGGAAAATCCCATGGACGGAGGAGCCTCAGCTACAGTCCGTGGGGTCACAAAGAGTCGGGCACGACTGAGCGACGACACACATTTGTTCTTGAAGCTTCGTGAAGATTTCTCACCATGGTGATTAAGACTTTACTTGCATATCCAATATTTCAAAATACCTTTGAGCACTTCTAATTACCAGTGTTCTTAAGTTTTATTCTGTTTTGGGAAATTTTTAACAATTTGTTTTTACATATTATTTCTCTTCCAAGTGTTTATTTCAGCCTCTTTATTTGGGTTTGCCTGAAACAGGAAGATCGCAAGAGTTGCCTCTGACATGCTGTCTGTACAGATTGTTTTGTTAGTTCTCTCCCTCTAGTAGGAACGTGGTATCATCAAAACTTATTATAGTGTATTGTATTTAAATAAAAAATATTGATGAACAAAATTGTTTATCATGTGGCATGAGACATAATCAAGTAACCAGAATGGTGTTGTGTTAAATAATCTGTTCTTATTCCACCAGGTTACTTAAGGAAGTTGGTATTTCAGTGTTAACCTTCACATCTCAAAATAGTATTTTTCTTTTGACAAATGTTTTGCTTTGCAGACATTTGCAGCCAAAAATATCTACTGTGCTTTTGCCAAGTTTAAATCAGTGGCTCTTTTGAACACTTTGAAATCAAATCAGTGCTGCCCAGCAAGATTCAAACATGAAATATTAAAAAGTGAATAAAGAATTGGGATTTAAAATACTGTTGTACTTGTGGATAATGAACTTTGAAAATAGAGAGACATCAAATATTTTGCCACTTAAGTTACTAAAATAAAACTTTTTGTTTTAAATGTCATTTATCAACAGTGCTGCTTTTGGCTTTTTCTAGGCAAAGAAGTATCAGTGTTTCTGTGTGTGTGTGTTTATTTCCTTTGTTAAGTATCACATGCCATTTTGGATGAAAATTAACTAATAACCATTTTTTTAATCATTTACTGGCTTTATTGTGTATTTTTTTGTAGTTGATGTGAAAATAAAATAAAGCTTCTATTTTTGTTCAGTTTATCTATTTTAGTAGTGTTTTTTAGATTTAATATATAAAAGAAAATGAAATAAGGTGTTTAGATCATTAATTTTAAGTTTTTAGATCACATTGCTTTTAGGTATCTTCATAGGGGCATATAATAAATTATTATTCTCTAAATCCAGGTATCATATATAAAGTGGAATCTAAGAACTGGAATATAAATAAAAGGATTTCAGGCTTTGTTTGGATATAAATACTTCTTTAATTATTTTAGTAAATTTGTGAAAATGAATGTGTATATAAATTCATGGTTTAAACTAAGAAACAACCTTAAGTATTTATAGTCAATGGTAGAAGAAAATAATAATTTAAAATCTGTGCTGCATGCTTTCTTGTAAAAAAAGGAGCAATCATATACTATCCTTTTGTAGGATTTAGAAAGCTGTATTATATGAAGAAATTATTATGAAAGCTGTATTACATGAAGAAATTATTATAAAAGCAGTATTACATGAAGAAATTATTATACTGTTCTAGGTTATTGATGATGATTATGTAAATAAAAGTAATATATGCAATTTATAATGGAATCCAACAGGAACAGATTATACCATTCTCTCGGCCCGGTGACAAGAGTGGCACGAAATGGCTATCGAAGCCACATGAAGGCCAGCAGGTACAATCCCCCTGCCTTCAGGGGTCACAGAACTCCCCTCTGGTGGTGGTGACTGGCTTTCATAGGTGTGGTCTCACATTACGTCTGTTCTTTCTCAGCTAATTGGTTTCAAAGCTAAATAAAATGCCCATGAAAACTTTCTTTCCAAGATTTGATCTAGAGATAAATTTGAAGTATTCTTTTTGATCCACAGAGCTAATTGCTAACACTTGCGTCTTTATATCACATTCTTTAAATAATCCAAATCAGTAGCTTTTTAACTGCACAGGTCTTTCTAACATTGCTGATTATTAGAGGAGCAGTGCAAAAACCCACTTGTTTTTCAAAGGCTGCAATCAAAGAATTTACTACATTCAGTTTGTCTTTTTTAAGGATTTTTCAGATTGACTGCAGGATATTTGTGTATTTAACTCATGTTCATTTGGTTGTTTATCTAATCCTGATCTCCTTCTGCACTACGTTAGCTGCTGAAGAAAATAAAGATGGTAGATTGACTGGGGACTGGAGGTTAATGGTAGTGAATAATCAACCAATTCTCATAAGACAATGCAATAGCAAACATTTTAAAGTTAATTTTTATGTCAGTTTAATAGTGTCTAATCTCTTTGGATATAAACAGCTCCAGCATGAAATTTCTAGTGGTTTCTAGGTTTTTAAGTCATTGAGAACATTCAGTTTTCATCACTGTTGTAGAAATTCTGCAGCTCACGTCAAATCACTGGAGAATGACGGATTTTTTTTCCCATCAGTGTATATGTTTTAATTGACTCATAAAAATTGTTCTGTTCTTAACTATAGGACCTTAAATGACTTGGGGAAAAATATTTAAATGTTTGATTATTCTGTGATGGTTTTCTTAAGATACAAGAAAAAGCAATCTTGAGTTTTAGTTATTCCTTTCTTGAAGAGTTGTTAGGCTGTAATCACTTAGATGCACTGATGACATTAAAATGTCATTAAATTTTATTGCAATAAGTTTGATTTTTTTAATATATTATTAATTGCCTTTTTTACTTCTCTCATCTATTTTAGAATTGAGCATGGATTTTCTTTTGCTGTTTTTCCTTTTTTGATTTTCTGATATTTTTATTTTGCTTTTCATATGCTTAAAAAGACTTTTAACATAGAATCCTCACCTTTCCTACCAGAATTTGAGTTTCTTCTGGGGAAAAAAGGGTTTCAGCAGTGCTGCAGTATGGCATGTTGAGAAGAAAAGTCTTGAATCCCTAATTTACTCTTTACTAAAGTGAGTCACTGTATTCTTTCTGAATTATGCTTGTTCAGATATGCAGTAAAATGCATTTTTTAACCATCTGCTGACTTTAGTAACTGCCTGGTTCATTTTGTGACAGCTTGTAAATTTCAGATCAGTAAACCTTTATAATTGTCAGTGTCTTCTCATTCTGAATAAGCAGTCTTAAAATTGAAAATAATTACATTTTATTTAAATACCTACTTGATAATTACTCAAGTGCTTATATGTTCTTTTCTTTTCACTTTTATAGTTCTGCAGAATCAGAGGATTTGGCAGTACATTTATATCCAGGGGCTGTTACTATTCAAGGTGTTCTCAGGAGAAAAACTTTGTTAAAAGAAGGCAAGAAGCCTACAGTAAGAATTACTTTATATTTTAAAACATGTCTAAAAATAAGCAACTGAATAAAACCCTAAAAAATGAAGACAATTGAAATAAAACCAGATATATAATACACTTGAAATAATTTGAAATATACTTTTGCCTCACAATGTTATTTAAAGTGGTGTTATACCTGCCACATATTAATACATTTTGGTTAAATTATACACTTAAGGTATTTAAATCAAGATGCTCCTGTACTTCTCTTTGCTCCCTAATATAGTTCTTGGAGAATCTTGAAAGTATATCCTGTTAAGAGTATTTTTAGAAGGAATAGAAAATAGAGAGCGAAAACTCTAAAAAACAGAATTCAGCCAAATTTGTTTTGTCAGTCCTAAGTAGAATGTATCAAGTAGACTTAAGAATATTTCAGATAAAGATTTCAGAAGTGATAAAACTCAAAGCTAAGGCGGTGGAAGTGAAGTGGAGTGCCTCTTTAGCAATGAGGAACAGTGAGAAGCCGGTAGCATTTGAGTAGTATATTCACGTGTCTGTCCTCTCCAGGTAGCATCTTGGACAAAATATTGGGCAGCTTTGTGTGGGACGCAGCTTTTCTACTATGCTGCCAAATCTCTAAAGGCTACAGAAAGAAAACATGTAAGTATTCCTGTTCCAAGTCATTAACATAGTTTCATGGCCTCTATATGGTGGTAAGGAAAGTAGTCCTAATGGGATGCAAGGGTTTGGGGTTTTTTTCCCACATTCTTACCCAGAAGTTCTTAGACTTTCTTTGTATGAGTATGGTAATGGAATTATTTTTGTTTAGTAATACGATCCTAAGAAAGGTCTTGGAATAACTTCCATATTCTGAAGTTCCTTTTTTGAATACTGTTTTTTCTTTGCAAATGTTAAAACTGCACCCTGCCATTATCTTATCTTCATGTCCAAGCCCTCCCAAACCTGGGGTTTTTTGTTCAGAAAAATGGTTGAAAACTGTTGCCTTGGAGTGTCATTTCCTGATTTGTAAAGTATGAAAAATTAGGGCCAGCATCTGCAGTTTTTTCCACCTCAGTCTCTGATTGAGTGATTTTTCCAACAGTGAAGAGGAATAATAGTTACTAAGGTTACTATGGTCACCTTCTTGTGCTTGAAAGAAGCCTCGAAAAACTCTTTTCTTATAGAATCTTGCTATAAATGTAGAATCTTGCTATAAATCTTCTTTTGCATGCTGTTCTGTCTTTGTATGCCAGTGATACACTATTTGAAAGGAAAATAATTTTCTGTTTTGCATTATCTCTTGGAGAGGAATTTATTTCTAAATTGTGTATTTTGAGGGTAGGGGGAATTAAATGGTTTACTATATTGAGGAAAGGTAAATAAGCCACTGAGAAAAAAAATTAAGTTCTTTTACTGTTTATTAATTACTTAGTGATACTGTGTAATTCAGAAATGCCCCTTTTTTTTCTTTTTGGCAATTATCACTTTATGTTTTTTTTTTTTTCCGACAATGGCTGGCTGTTAAAAACAGTAATACATACATATTGCATGTGTACATTTTAATATCAGGTATTGCTTCACCAAATACTTTGACTAAATTTGCTAGGATTTGGTGTTTTATTGTTGTTTTGTTTTTCCTTTTAGTGAGAAAATCCCTAGTTTGAAGTTTGGTTGGATGAGGCCAGTTATAAGTTCAACTTCAAACATTATCATTATACAGAGAAGCTTTTCTTTATTCTCACAGTATTAGCCCTTTAATCAAACCAGGGATAGAGAAGAATACAGTTTTGGTTTACATAAATGTGGGAAGTGCTGTAATAAGATAGCATCACCTGCCTTTCTTTATCATCTGTACCCGTACCCTATTAGTGTCCTGAGTTTATGTTAATCATTGCCTTGCTCTTTTTTTAGAGTTTGCCACTTAGGTTTCCTTAAGTGATACATTGCATCATTTTTTAATTGTATCTGGATTGAACCTAAAAGGCACCACCCTTTTTGTTCAGTATTATAAATGTCTAGATCTAGTCCTCACAGTAAGGTGAAGGACTTTTTTTTTATATTCTAGTCAAATCGACTAGAATGCCCACATACCTGACCAAGCTACAGTTTAGTTTCACTGGAATGTTTTGCAAAGTAATTGCCTCTGGTTAGTATTTCTGTACTCAAAGGAGGGGGGAAAAAAGAGGTTAATATAGCTGAATTATCATCTTTAGATAAAGTTAACTCTTCACTTAGCCACTTTGAGAGACTTGGGTAGATTTCACTTAGTTGACTATTACAAGGAAGTAAAATGTATAAATTTTTTTGTTTTTTCCTAACTGTAATTAGAAACCAAACTAGAGAATTGATACAATAACTGAATTTGTCATCTAATACATATGTTAAGTATCTTTTTGTGTTCGGTATTGGTACTTACACAGCTAGTTTGGGTTTATAATTATATGAAGTGATAAATAATGCATATGAAATGTTTAGATATTAGAGCCTAGTGGGCTGTGAGGGAGCCAGATTGAGTGCCAAGGAAATGGACTGTGTTCCTCATCTTTTCTAGTTTAAACTGTTAAGATTAAAGAAAGAATTATAATAACAAAGCAGTATGGAGACAAGTTCATGTTTATATTTATCCAATTTTAGGATAGAAAAATGGCACAAAACTAAAAGCAGTGGAGAAAAATGTTTTTAATCATTTTCAAACAAAAGTTAAAATGCAAATTGAAAGAAAATATTGGCTATATATAAGCAGTAGATGTGGGATTAAAATATATAAACAGAGCATCACCTGTGTGGTGTTCTTGTCAAAAATTTAATCATGAGGAAGCAATCAAATCCACATCATGGAACATTGCATAAGACCACTGGCTTGGATTCTTAAGACCAAAATTTGACAGCTGGAGCAGAACAGAGGGATACAAGGAATGTTCTAGATTAAGAGAAACTTTAAAAGAGTCTTGATAACTAAATTCAGTGTATGTACCTTGGTCTAATCTTGGAGGTAATTTTTTTTAAGCTGTGAAGTTCATAATTAGGACAATCAAAGAAATTATAATAATGGACTTTATATGATTATGTCCATTAAATTTCTTAAATGTGAATCATTGTGATTATATAGTAATATCAGTATATTCTTAGAAGATACAGGTTGAAATATTTAGGGTTCAATATTATGTCTGATGCTTACATTTAAATGTTCAAAGAGATCAAGCAAATGCAAAATGTAGATATTTGGGTAATCCTTGTAGTATTCTTTCAACTTCTCCGTAGTTTGAACTTTTTCAAAATTAAAAGCTGGAGGAGGAAAAAAGTCACTAATAAAAATATATGTGTTCCTATATGTAAATAAATTCAGGAGGAAGAAATGTGGAAGCCTACACCTGTGTTATTGCTTTGTAAAGTATGATTTTTTTTTTTTTTTTTTTTGCATATGAGGGAAAGAGCAGACTTGGGAATAGATGAGAGGAGTATGACTTCTTAATGTTTTAAAATGAAAGCATTCACTGTAAAACTTTTTAATGAAAGTATATTCATTATAACTTTTAAAAGTTTGCAGATATCTTTGAACCTCTCTGCATAGTAATGAGTGAATAAATACTGTTACGTAAGTTGAAAACAAATTCTACACCTGAAAAAAAAGTCTGTAACATATATAAAGACCTCCACAGCTCAGTAAGAATAAAACAACAGTAGAAAGATGAAATAGGGGGATAAATAGAAAGTGAATATAAATGGTTAATATACATGAAAAGGTGATGAACCTCACTAGTTATCAAAAAGGCAGATTAAAGAAGATGCTTTTTTTTTTACCATTAGGCAGAAATTTTAAAGATTGATAATGTAGCATTGGCCATGATGTAGGGAAACAGACTATAACCAAAGTTGGCAGAAATTTAAATTGGTACTTGTTGTGGTGGACAGTCCTACTCAGTATTTAACTTAATAACCAGTGATTCTTTATCTGAAAATCTGTTCTATGAAAATCATTAAGCTAGTGCACAAAGATATCTATAGAAGAATATTCCTGTTATATTTATAGTATCAGCAGTCTGCAAACACTGAAAATACTTTTTATTAAGGAGATATGATGGGTAAAAACCACATGTCAGAGTATAAGTATACCCCCATTTGTACATGAAAACCAACAACGACAAGGAAGTCTTTGGTGTAATGCAGACAGAGAGGTCCAGAGGACTACACTGCAAAGGATGGTAAATTCTGGGAGCAGGATGAGGTTCAGCTGGTGGTCGAGGGCATTTGCACTCTGTGAATGGGCTTATATTCCTTGAGTTTTTACTTTTATTACTGAAAAAAGCAATTGATGCAGAGGTTTTTGGGTCTAAGAAAAGGTATTAGAAAATCATGCTGTATACTTTGACATAAACTATAAACTGTCAGATCAGCTGTATTGCCAATTTGATTCTTCATAGCATTGTTGTCGCTATATCGTGTCCAACTCTTTTGCAACCCCATAGACTGTAGCCCTCCAGGCTCCTCTGTCTATGGGATTTCCCAAGCAAGAATCCTAGAGTCAGTTGCCATTCCTTCTTCAAGGGATCTTCCTGACCCAGGGATTGAACCTGTGTCTCCTGCATTGGCAGGTGGATTCTTTACTGCTGAGCCACCAGGGAAGCCCTCTTCATCATATCAAAGAATCCTGATTCCTTTAGCTTTCAATTTTGCTGTAACCATGTTGTTAAAAATAATGTGATATGTTCTTCTTTTTCCCATTTCTTTAAAATTGTGAAATATATACATGCAGAAGAAGATATATTATATATGTGTATATTTTAAAGAAGAGTAAATAAAATAAACACATATATAACTCCACCCAGTATAAGAAGACAGAGCATTGTCAGAACCATCCAAGTCTTCCCAGATAGCATCTTCTTCCTTCCTTGTCAGCCATGATAAGTATCTTAGTTCCCCAGCCGAGATCAGACCCTTGACCCTGCATTGCAAATGCAGAATCTTAACCACTGGATCGCCAGGGAAGTCCATACCTTGTGATTTTAATGTATATACCCTGGATTATTAATGTTTGAAATAATTTTTTTCATGTTTACTAGCTATTTGTGTTTCTTCTGTAAAATGCCTGGATAATTATTTTGCTTATTGAGTAATTTCTTTTCTTACTAATTGGCAAAAATTTCCTTATATATTCTGGATACTTATTAGCAATTATGTATTACTAATATCTTCTTCCAATTTGTTTAGTTTTTTTTCCACTCTCTTTGTGATCTTTTAGTGAATGGTTCTTAGTTTTAAAGTAATAAAATTCATCTTTTATGCTTAATACTTCCTGGGTCATATTTTTAAAATCCTTCTCTAACGTGAGATCATCAAAACGTTCTATATTTTCTACTAGTAAAGTTTTACAGTTTGCTTTAAAATCATTGACCCACTTGAAGTCAGAGGAGGGTGTATGTGAGATGTGTTATGAAATAGGCATTCATTTTTATTTATCTGCCTGGAGAAGTTATTTTCCTGGCACCGCATGTTGAACAGTCCATTCTTACTTGGCTGGTCTGCAGAGCCCATGTTTGTCGTTTGAGTTTGCATCAGTATTCACAGATTGCTTTCTAGACTTCCATTGCCATCAGTCTGTCCTTGTCCTAGTAACTCACAGTCTCTTTACTATAGATTTGTAAGTCTTGTTGTGTAGCAAGGCAAGTCCTGCCTAATTGTTCAGGAGCATCTTGGCTGCTTCTGGTCCTTTGTCTTACACACAAATTTTAGAATCAGCTTCTCAAGTTCCACATAAAACCCTACTCAATTTTTTATTGAAATGACACTGAATCTGTAGATCAATTAAGGGTGAATTGACATCTTTGCAACACTGAACCTTTTTCTTCATCTCATGGTATTTTTCTCTTGATTTAGGTCTTCTTGAATGTCTTTTGACTGTTATACTTTCCTCTATGTCTTTCGTTACATATATTCCTAGGTACCTTTCTTAGAAGTGACTTTTATAGTTCTAGTGTATAAAATTGCAGATGACTTTTATAGTGATCTTTTCCAAGCATCCTTGCTCATTTTTCTTATTAGTTTGGTGGATTTTCTGAATGGATAATACTATCTGCAAGTAATGGCAGTTTTATTTCTTCCTCATCCTTATACCTTTTATTTCTTTTTGTTGTTGTTGTTATCTTATTATGCTGACTAGATCTTCCAATTCAGTATTGGATGAAAGTAACAATGGTAGGCATCCTTGTCTTGAAACTGATTTTGAAATGTTTTATGTATTTTACCCTTGAGCGTATATTGCAGAATGTTAGTTTGGGTTGGGTTTTATTTTATTTTGTGTTTTTCTTTCCTGTATACTTTGTTCAGGTTTTTTTTTTTTTAGTCAGTGGGGGGAGGAGGAGGAGTGTCATTTATTTCTTTGTTTGTTTGGTAGGTACTGTTGAATTCCTTGGAAGGGAATTTCCTAATTCAATAACAGTATCTACCAAACAAAAAAATAAATTCCATTCCAAGTCTACCACAAATATGCATTATATTTTAACAAATGCTTTTATTTTACATCAACTGAGTTGATAATATTTGAGTTGTGGCTCCCGGGCTCCAAAGTACAGGCTCAGTAGTTCTAGCACACGGGCCTAGTTGCACCACAGCATGTGGAATCTTCCTGAATCAGGGATCGAACCTGTGTCTCCTGCCTTAACAGGTGGATTCTTTACCACTGAGCCACCAGGGAAGCCCAACAGTTAAGCTTTTGATAAAGAGTTGAAGCTGGGAAAGATCTGGAAAGTAGGAGATGATCTGAAGAGGGTATGCCTACATGGAATTTAGTAGTAAGAGGCCAGGAGCAGAGCTAACCAGCAGGAAATCCTGTCCCGAGGAGAAGCTGAAAATACACTTTAAGTTTTTACTTAGGATAAGCCATAAATTTTATGTTTTTATTATGTTTTTTGTCTCTCAGTTTAAATCAACATCAAATAAGAACGTGTCTGTAGTAGGATGGATGGTGATGATGGCTGATGACCCAGAACATCCGGATCTCTTCTTGCTTACTGACTCTGAGAAAGGTGAATCATTGAAATAACTAGGGGTTACTATACAGCTTTAGATAACCCAAATTTTAGTTTAACTGGAATCCTCAACTGGGGGCATCGCTTATATTGTTTCACCTCTTGGGAAATATTTCTGTCATGTGATGTATACTAATTATGCCAATATTTTTAGATATCAGTATCTATTAATTGCTTCTTTAATAAGCTTATTTTCTTTGCTACAGGGGCATAAGCTTGAAGAGCTAATAATCAAGAAAGGAAGGAGGGAATCTGGGAATCTATAAACCACTGTTACTTTAAAATCTCAGATTTACAATATGCAATACCCCTTCATTTATATCTTGAATAAATTGTTAAGTTCTGAATGTGGCAAAAGTTTTCCTTTAAGTGGTTTGTGTTCCATTATTTTTAATTAAATTAATTGGTTATTTGACTCAAACCACTTTCCAGATAAGTATAATTTCAATTATAATGCTTTCATTATAATATGTATTAGAGAAGGAAATGGCAACCCACTCCAGTATTCTTGCCTAGACAGAGGAGCCTGGTGGGCTGCTGTCCATAGGGTCGCACAGAGTCGTACACCACTGAAGCAACTTAGCATGCATGCATGTGCTGGAGAAGGAAATAACCAGGAATGGAGGAGCCTGGTGGGCTGCCATCTGTGGGGTCGCACAGAGTTGGACACGACTGAAGCGACTTAGCTGTATAATATGTAGAGTCATTTATGAGTAACATTATTGGCTGTTAACCACAGGAGTTTTTAGAATGGATGAGAGAGGTTGGAGGGTGGGCCGTGCAGAATCAAGTCATGTGTCTCCTTACCCTGCTTGTGTGTGTCGTGGGGACCTCAGTGGTCATCAGAACAGATCCTCACATGATTGTAGCTCTTGCTTTATAACATCTGCCCGGAACCTTCCACTTCGGCAACTCACTACTAAAATGATACTATATTACCTTTTATTGACTATAAAGTTATATTCTTGACTTCTTTTTCTTTAGAATGTATATCAACAGATATTCTGCTTTTAGGATATTGTGGTATTTAGAGTAAAAATTTAAGAAAACATGCAGAAAAAATAACAGCATGATGTCACATTTTGAGGTGAAATAGACTGATTTACAGAGTAAGGAGTTTGTACTCAACATTCTCAATTCAGCCTCTACCCTGCCAACCCCAAAGACATTCATTATTTATAAAAGTACATTTTAAAAGGATATAATTTTCATAGGATTTAGTTAACAAATTCTGTTTTCCTTTGATTCCTTGTGTATATTAGTCACTCAGTCGTGTCCGACTCTGCAACCCCATAGACTATAGCCTGCCAGGCTCCTCTGTCCATGAAATTCTCCAGCAAGAATAGTGGAGTGGGTAGCCGTTTCCTTCTCCAAGGGAATCGTTGATTCCTTAGTGTACATGATAGAACTACTTCTGAGTACAAGGTTTTTATGAAATCTATACTGACAGCCTTTTTCAGGAAGAAGAGTAGATAAATGGCCACTGTGGCCAGCTTGTCAGATACTCCTGCTATTTAGGTTGATCTCATGTTTGATCTGGGTTCAACAGGCAAAAAATGTTATTTGAATAATTAAACGTATGGTGAAGAGAACTTTTGCTTCTGAAAATGAGTAAGTCTTTTGATTGTTAAAATCTCAAAGAGCTGAATAAAGCCTACATATAGATCAGATAAGGCTCTTGAATCATTGGATGCAGTTAGAAAGGAAAGAGTAGAAGTCAGTAAGAACTGGGAAATAAGAACAACTCAGGTCATTGAGAAGGAGAACTAAGCCCAACTTAGGGCAGCCTATACTACATGAATCCCTTCTTTTCTCAATTTATTACCTTAAAACATATAAATGTATAAAAAATACTCTTATCGTGTGTCAGTTTTTGATTAGTCAACGTAAGGTCTAAATGGTTTTTCCTAGTAACTCAGATGGTAAAGAATCTGCCTGCCAATGCGGGAGACCCAGGTTTGATCCCTGGATCAGGAAGATCCCCTGGAGAAAGGGAATAACAACCCACTCCAATATTCTTGCCTGGAGAATTCCATGGATAGAGGAGCCTGGTAGGCTACGGTCCTTGGGGTCGCAGAGTCGTATGAGACTGAATGACTAACCCTTTCACTTTCAAGGTCTAAATACATATACCACAAATGAAACAAATGAATTTCTAATTTTCTAAAAGAGAAAAGGGTGCTTTCTCAGATTTTTCACATAAGCCCTTACTAGACCTAGGAACTTCTCTAATAATTTTGACAAATGCAAGTAAAAACTAAAAGCATAGGTTATATTGATGTTAGCTGATTAATCCTTAATCACATTAAATAGCTAATGTTTAAGTGTTAAACATGTTAGAACATTTTGGCCTATAAAAATTTAGTCTTAGCATCTATTAGTATTCAAGTCATCTAAATAGTGCTGAGAACTGATATTCTGTGCTCTCATCCATGCATACAAATTTAGAGGAGCCAAACAATTGTTTTATTTAGGTATACTTTAAAGATCGTGTACGGAGAAGGCAATGGCAACCCACTCCAGCACTCTTGCCTGGAAAATCCCATGGATGGAGGAGCCTGGTAGGCTGCAGTCCATGGGGTTGCTAAGAGTTGGACACGACTGAGTGACTTCACTTCCACTTTTCACTTTCATGCATTAGAGAAGGAAATGGCAACCCACTCCAGTGTTCTTGCCTGGAGAATCCCAGGGATGGTGGAGCCTGGTGGGCTGCCGTCTGTAGGGTCGCACAGAGTCGGGCACAACTGAAGCAACTTAGCAGGAGCAGCAAAGATCATGTAAGAAAACAAAATACTTCTCTTCCAGTTGATGAATAGCAAAGCAATGACTTTCTGAATAAATTATAGCTTGTGAATGTAGCATATGGAACTCTGTATTAGAAAATCAGGTGATAGAGAAATAAACTGAGACCAAAACTGAAACTCTCATCCATTTTTGTTGTTTTCTCCTTGTTTTTAATAATTTTAGGAAATTCGTACAAGTTTCAAGCAGGCAGTAGGATGAATGCAATGCTGTGGTTTAAGCATTTGAGTGCAGCCTGCCAAAGCAACAAACAACAGGTAAGCATTTCTCTTCATCCTCAGAAGAGTCCATAAACTGGGAAGGTATTTAAAAGAGCTGCAAAGAGAAGAACGTGGACTAATTTTTGGAATGAAGTAGAAAAACTGTACTGTTTATGTTCTTTGTTTGTTGACCACAGTCAGCAAGACGTGAGGTCCACACTTTAGTGAGGGAGATGGGCAGTAAACAAGTGAACAAATAACAGCATTTTAAAAAGTAAAAACTCTATGAAGGCAGCAAAATAGAATTAGGTGATATGGAGGGATAGGAGTAAAGTCAACTTTAAATAAATTAAGAGCGAACAGCGGACGTGTCCCTAAGGAAATGACAGTGATGTGAATGACAGGAAGGAAGGGCCTCGTGAAGATAAGGGAGAACAGAGTTCTGGTGAAAGGAAGGGAAGTGCAAAGACCCTGAAGGTGAAACAAGCTTTAAGGTGTTCAAAATAGGGAGATGTAGCCTGTGTCAGAAGAATGGGAATGAGAGGCAAGGAAACGTAGCTTCAGAGGTTAAGAATTTGATGGTACCTTGCCAAAAATTATTCTGATGCATCTCTATTTGTTCTGTTGACAATTTTATGTGGGTTCCTATGCTTGCAGTGAAACCCAAAACAATTTGGACTTTTTCCTTGTTTTTATTTTACTGAAACAAAGATGGTCTAACTCAAAGAGGTCTATGATGGTCTAACTCGGCTGCAAAGAGGAATGAATCCATAGTGGTGTTTTCCCCAAATCCTGCTGCCGATTTAAAGTTGAACAATGAATTGGTAGGGCAGTAAATATAACTGGAGTTAAAAGTTTCTATACTCTTTTTGGCCAGATTTTAGTTGAAAAGTTTATTGCCTGTAGGTACTGAAATACAGAAGTATAAGGTAAATATTAACAGTAGCTAATTTTGAATTATACAATACATTGTAGAAGTTTATAAAGCTTATAAATGTGTTTTTTACCATGTGCTATCAGGACCTAAGTTATAACCACTTTTTTGGTATAGGAAGAAACTAAGGCTTAAAAATGCTAATAAATGACCTCGACAGGGTCAAACAAATAAAAAAAGTAAAACAAACAAAATTTTTAAATGGTGGACCTAAGACACAAAGTCTGTCTTCATTCTGTAGACGCATTCTTCTTAAATATTGTTGGAATGGGCTTTGTTCTCTTATAATTTTTGTTTTAAAAATAATAGAGCAAAAATTACATCCTTGCCCTTGTCAAATTAGTGTCTGGGACAGGATGAAGGAAACAGTCCTTCTTTTGCCTAAACCAAGTTCTTCAGGATTCAGTTGCATGCATACATTTTCTTTAAATGTGGCCTTAAAGTATTGTATCATTTTTTTTAATCTGAAGATTTCAAGATTAATCTAGAGAGTGTATGCATACCAGCATAGAGATTCAGTTACTGTATTAGTGGGTCTTCCTGCTGAAAAGGTTAACCAGATGTGTATAAATGGTTTTGTTTTGTTTTTTCAGTTTGTTGCTATACTTAGAGGAACGAGAGAAGTAGCAAATTTATAAATTGAAGCCATGAAATTTGAAAACTTTCAGTAGAAGACTGTAACTCAAATACAACATCTTAAACCATTGTCAGGCAACTTAGGAGGAAATGAAAATTTTACATTATTTAAATATGGATTTGTTATAACCAGACCCAAAAATTTATACTTTAAGTACTTGTCCATTCATACTGTATTTTATTTATAATTCACTTATGATTATATAATCAAATAATTTTTCATTCAGAAGCTGACATGTGTAAGAGATTAATCTTTTTTTTAGTGTCCTAGGTTTTCAGGAAAAGGTTGTTAAAGAACTGTTAACCTCTTTTTAACTTCCCTTGTGGGCCAGTGGTTAAGACTCCATGCTCCCAGTACAGGGGACCCGGGTTTGAACCCTAGTCAGGGAACCAGATTCCATATGCCTCAGCTAAGAGTCTGCATGCCACAACTGAAAAAAGAGAGATAGAACTGTTAAACTCTTTCAAAGGACACAACAGTGACTACTGATACATGAATATCTCTACCAGCACAGCTTTGGAAAACTGGTAGTAAAAGTTAAGAGCATTTTTTTTAACATGGCAAAACCCTCTTTAGTCCTTAACTAGATGACCCATCAACTAATTTTTAAAAACAAAATATATTTATATTTCTAAGAATTATTGTTGAATTTTAGACTTGAAATCAAATTGAATTTGATCCAGTCTATTAGCATCCAACTGTTATATAACCTGTCGATTTTTCAGAGTCACAAAGTGTCAGATTAGAATTTATCTAGTGATGAGTTTTATTCTTTTTTACTCATTTCATGATGATTTCACAAAGATATTGTTAGTAATGTCTGTTATAAAATTAAGCTGATTTTAAAATTTACACATAGAAATTCATTGTAATACATATAATGAGAAAATAAATGATGACAGGTGTGTCTGGAATCTCACACCTACTAGAGCCATACTTACTCTTTCCTCATTCATTCATTTATTCACTCAGCGAATGTCTGCTGAGCTCCCCTGTGTTAGACAAGAAAGGTATTGTCTCTGCCCATTTTACCATCCACATTTCAATTTACTGGAAAGGATATTAACTTATCTCAGTGGTTTTTCTCTCAAAAATGTTCTAGTATATTTTATCCATTATTCGTAAACAATTACAGTACCTTCTATCAAATTCCTTTGGGCTTACTTAAAATGACAAGGGAAGATAAGAAATAGTACTTTGAAGAACACCTTTCAAATACTATCAGTTTGTAATGCTTATATTTTTTAGGTTCCTACAAACTTGATGACTTTTGAGTAAAAACGTGATGAAGAACAAAGTGAACTGTTACCCTAAGTGAAAGTGAGGACCTGATGAAAGAGTGCCAGCTACAAACCAATCCTGTGCCAGGCAGAGCCCAGAGGCTCCATCTCAGCCTCTGGAGTCCTGAACCAAAAAAGCACTAATTTCAGGGAACGAAGTGAGATATTCCCAGGGAACACATCAGAGCTGTAAAACAAACTGCCGTGGACCATGCTTCTTATCTCTGAACTGACCTGTGGAAACCACTGCCTTAATAGAATGAAAGGAAAACCACCACGAAACACCAAATAGTGCGTGTGAATCTCCTGGCGGTGCTGTGCTTGGAATAGATCGTAGCCAATTTGCATTTCTTTTAACTTTGTACTAATTTTGGAGGGGGGAATTGCCTTTTTTTAGATACACTTTAAAAGGGAAAACATATTTCTTATGGGTCACATCAGGAGCTGGTTTTGAACTGAAGTGTGAAGATGTTTCAGCTTAGTAGGGTTCTACCAGCCGCCACGCCAAAAGGTTTGCTTAAGCCTCCATGAGTCAGCGGCCTCAAAGCGCTTTCTCACAGCAAGAGTGTAGGAATTAGAAATGTTAATAATGTGAGTTGTTGGGGTTTGTTTGGGACTGGGGTGGGTTGGGGGGTTGTTTTGTTTTGGATAGGGGAGATTTTTTTTTTTTAACACTAAACTTCTGAAATTTGGTACTGTATGGGGTACATTATTTCCTGCTGGAGGTATAAAGGCTGAGTGTTCACATGCCAGACACTTTTTTCAAGTGGGCTCCAGAAAACATGGTTGTTTTTAACTGGGTTTAAAGTTTGGCCTTCTATATCAATTCATCGTTGGACCACAGATCTGCTTAGTAGAGAACTGTAATCCCAACCTAAACTTTTCTAAGAAGATTTTACAATAACTACGGTTTTCAAGTTTAAGTGGATTATCCCTTCTGTCACTCACAGGTGATTTTTATCATCAAGGGTGATGTATCAATATTTTATTAGGATATTTTCTTTTATAGTGTTAAATGTGCACAATGCCAGTTATTTTTTTATTATTTTCATTATTTTTGTTCAATATGAGATTCAGGATCACATTTGTTTAAAAGAGAACTTACATGTGTTTGTATGCATGTATGTATTTTATTATAAGGGATACAGAATAATTTTCAAAGGGAAAAAGGTGAAAGATTGAGAGGCTGGAAATTTTGAGTATCAGAACTTTCCTTCCTACTTAACTTTCCTTTATCACAAAACATTTTTCTCAAAATTTACTATAGGTCCTTACCATGAAACCATATTTTGTTAAGAGTTGATCAAGAGAGTTTTGTGAGAGTTCTTTTATGCAATAATACATTTAACTTCCAAAATAAATGTTGAGTTTTAAAAAAGGAGGGAAAAAAAAAGTTTGAAGGTGAAATGCCTTAGAGTTTTAACCAAAAAAAAAAAAAGGCACTTGAACAAAGCTGTGTGTTGGATGTTGTAAACTCATGAGGCAGCATGAATTTCGCCTATGGCCCAGAGTAAGAAGTTCTTTTTGACTGATAACTTCTAATAGATTTCTATTACTTTGGGCCTCACATAAAAACTTTCAGATTGTATTCTAGGGGAATTTTATCCTTTTCCTTTTTAATCATAAGTATTTCATCCTTGAATCCATGAAACTTACATAGAAAATATTGCTTGTTAGAATAATTAACTAAAAGTATATCCATTTGGAAAGTAGAAGAGCTTTCCCAGATTGCTAAATTTTTAAATTTTGTTTTCTATTTGAAAAGTATATCAAGAGTTCAAATACTTTTCTTACATAGTACAGTTAGAAATACCATTATTTCTGGTTTTGTGGAAAATGACATGAGCTGGCGAGGACAAGAATGTGGCTGAGACCTCCCAGCACGGCCCACGCTGGGCATGGAGAAGACCCCGTCTGCATAACCAGCATAGCAGTATTACTCTGAGACCTTGCACATCTGACTTTTGTTTTAATTTTCTTAACTTGTTTATTTCTCTTCAGAAATAAGTGTTTTTAACAGTGTATGTGCTTTTTAAAACACATTGTGGATGAGAACCCTGTGGATTTTTTATTACCTTGTCTGTTTGTCATAAATAAGCTAAAGTAGATTAAGTGGTAGGCTAACCGTATTGCCGAAGATGGGCAGCTGGAAGTCAGAGCCTGAAAGCACAGTTTTGCCAAAGAGAGAGCTCAACTGGAAGACGTGTTTGATATTTTCAGCGCTAAACACAAGGCTGCTTGTGCAGAGTGAGAACAGTGTTTAGATAGACCACACATAGATTTGTGGCCTCTGACTGACTAAAACTCTGAACTATGCCATGGAAGTCACCATTGTTTTCTTGTCTTCAGATTTGTCCATTCAAAAGCTTGCTCATTGCTTTTTAAGGCTACTTTAGCATTTGAAGCAAAGAGAAGACCAGTGAGAGAAGTGAATTAAAATAGTGTGGGTGAATTTTTGATCTTATAATTCACCAAATGAGACCTAATAATAATTCAGGCAAAAATAAATACTACAATATTAAATATTTAGGCATCGTGTTAGTGAGAAATGAAATTTTTCTCCTCTTACTAGGCCTACCCTTAATAAATTTGTAAACTAGCGCCTCACAAGCTTGAAATTTTCACCAATATTAAGCCCATTTTTTTCTCTCTGAGTCAAGAAAAACTCATTGGAAATTCCATTATAATTTAAATTTAAGCTAGTTTTTGATAAGCATAGTGATTGGTATATTATCCAGCCTGGTACAGCAGTATAATACCAACCAAAATACAATTTGAGGCACATCTCATTTAACTGTTTGCACATGGAAGCTTATTTTTCATGCAAAAGTAACCTCTAACAGTTTTTAAAATGCAACTATAAAAATAACTATGATGACCTTGAGGAGCTCTGATTTTGGTCTCATGCCCCCTCTATGTGTGAGTTCTGCTTATTTTTTTCAGAGACATTATTTTTACCATAACCTCCAAACTGTAAAAATTAAAAAGAACCAATCAAACACACCTTCCTATTACATTTTCTTCACTGTGTAAATATTATTTGTGTAAACATTACGAAAAGGGATCCAAACAATTTGAGTCTGAGTATTTTTTTTCCTCCCCAGGCATATGCTTCAGTGATAAATGTTTTCCTGTATGGAAAATGCCATATGACTGTTGTGCTGCCTTCTGTATGGACTGTTTTGGTATTGTATCTTTCTGTATGTCAAGAACTTAGGGTGTTTGTAGCTGCAGAGTTTCTGTAAGTGGCTTTATTCCTCTTCTAGAAGGTTTATAAAGGAGCCCAATGTGCACTGTTACAGAAGGGAAAAATGTTTACAGTCTCTAGTGTATACACCTTGAATGTTAGTTGAAACCAGGGCCCGCCAAGAGCAGTCTGGCCTATTGCTCTCTTAGGATTACTAGAATTCACTTGGCCAAATGATTTGAGCAGAAGTCTTTTTTTTTTTTTTTTTAGGTTAAATCTGTAGTTATAGATGACTTTACTGCTAAAAACAAAACTGCAAGACTTGGTATTAGTTTAAAAATCAATAATAGTAGATTTAACCCATTAACTATCCACTCTTGATTTCCTTCCCATTTTCTGAGACACGGTCCTTTTCAATGTTCTTTTAAACCACCATATTATCTTTTTTTGCAAACAAGAGGTACCAGTATTGTTAACAGAGGATAATATCAGTTTTTTAAAAAATCATCTGCCTCAAAGGCTTTTGAAATAATTGGATCCCTTTTTGAAAATGAAAATGAATTTGATTGTGTCCTGGTGGAACAATAGTACTGCTGGTGCATGAATAGGTGATACAAAGCAAGTGGTAAGGTTTGTCTAACTTCTTCAGTGGTCTTTTAGGGTTTGCTTTTATTTTCTGTCTCTCTTCTTTTATATTATTTCTTTCAAGCATAGTAAATGTATAATTTTACAGCCAGAGTAGTATTCTGTTTTCTTGTAACAAACATTGTTATTTAACACATTGATGATGATAATTTTCTGTGTGAAGTTAACCTTTTTTGGTTTTGCTTCCTTAAAAATGGCTTGTGTCTAAGGTGACTTGTTTTGGTTTTTTCTCCCCCTATTTAGAGGATTCTAACAAAAGAGATCTGTGTGAGCAAACTTTTAAGCTTTCTGAAAGCTATTTCATTACACTGGTATCTCCAGTTGTAGTGCGGGGAAAATTTGCTCAGTGCCTTATCAATTTGAAGACCAACTTTAGGGCATCGAGTGTGACAATAATCATTTGTCCTCTTACTCCTCTTATTTCAGGAGTGTGTGCTATTCCTCTCTCCACCAGCTTGCTCTTGCTCACAGCAAGTCTAAGAAAATGCGTGTGGATCGCTCTAGGTTATTGTAGCATTCCTCCTTGGCTTTGAGTCTTTTCAGACAAGTTCCTTCCCAGCTCCTCTCCTTCCAGGGTAGAAGATTAAAAATAAACCCTCCAAATCAGCCTTTAGATGAACACGCCTAAGAGCAACTTTGAAGAACATCCATCCAGCTGAGTTTATTTTTATTTTGTGTTGTTGAAATTGTTGTTTTGAGCATAGATTTAATTATCAGTCCTTTCAGAAAATCCTTAAAAGAATACAGTACAGCCAGAAAGATTTGTTTGGGCTCTATAAAAGCTACTAAAATCCTGAAATGAGAGTTCCTTTGCCCAGAAGTGAGATTTAGTTCAGTACATTCTTACAGTTAAACAGGACTCAGAACAACAAGCGGTCACTTCACCTACTGGTTAGTGTTTACTTGAAGATACTGTCAGGAAAGTGAAAACGACGACAAGGTATAAATTAAAGAGAAGTTGAGAGATTAAGCTAGCTTTCTCAGTGAAAACAAAGTGCAGAAGCATTTTGCTTCTCTGAGATTACTGCAAGATCTGGAGATACTGTTGTTCAGCTGAGTCAAAACGTTTTGTAAGGGGCTAGTATGTTCTAGAGGAGGCAAGTAAATTTAGTCTTTAAAGCCAAATGAAGGGATTAACTGGTCCTTGAAGGTTATTAGTAGGATTTAAAGTTTGATTATAGTCATTTGGACTGCAAAGTGGTGCTGGGATTAAAGGAATACATAATGAAAGGAATGCTTTGGGATTGAGCTTTTTTTTTTTAAATAGACAAGTAGAAAATTTCAGAATTAGCTATGCTTTAGACACCAGGTAACAAATATCAGTTTTCCCATGAAGATATCACCTATTAAAACTATTCATAGAAGATAGTCCAATAATTATTGACTTACTAAATCTGACAGAGTAGCTGATAATAAGTCACCAGACTCAAGAGTTTCTACACCTTGATTATTGACAGATCCATTGTTTTACAGCTGACCGAAGTATGTATGTGTGGGGAGGGGGTGGGGAACTCATTCACAGTGTAATCTAAAGGAGATAAAGGCATCTGTGGGGATGAATATCCAATAATGATAATATACAGGAAAACACAAGCCATTTTTACTCTCCTTCATCCCGGTTAACTTGAGGTACTAAAGATGAAGTACTCGTTTGCACTATGACCTCCTGGAGTGACGTGCAGCTTGGTTCCTCTCTCACTTTTGATTTCTGTTTAATATGCAAATGTGAGCGTGAGATCTTAAGTGTGTTTGCATAAGCTAACTTGAATTTAAGTACAGTTTTCTGAAATATTTCTATTGGAATAAATTACTTAAAAATACAGGTTGTGTGGGAATAATTTGTTTCTATAGTTACATTTTTATCATTAACTTTTAAAGAAATGCTTAAAGTTAATTTTTTTTTTTCCCACTCTTTCTAGAATAGCTGACTAGGATTTTGTTGGTACAGGGAAGCTTCTGTCTGGGTAAACTTCAGTTGCTCTTCTCTATCTCAGAGCAAGGATGTGCGGCATGCTGACAGATGGGGCCTTGGGGAAAAGAGGTCAAGGGTATAATATTTCCGACATTATCTCCCCACCCCAAGTATGTTATATGAGCAGTCTCCATAGAGGCTCTCTTTGCTAATATTGTATTTCATAAATTCCAAACCATGACACTTTCACTTCTCACCATTTCTGAGAACAGAATCCGCCATCCAGCCTAGGGAGCCTTAAGTTAGAAGAAGTACCGAAATACATGTGTTGAAGTCTCCTGTAAGTTATCAGCTGGGGTGTTTGCTCTGCCCTTTCTTAGAATTCCATGAGTTTGCTTCTAAGAAGCTTGGGAAACTTCCAGATGGGACTGAATGCCCAGTGTTTGGGCAAACCATAACCCAATTTTCAACTGTTTTCTCACTTTTTCGATGGCTTTTGAAATTTTTCACTGACACTGTGCTGGAACCAAAAGAGAGTGCCCGTTCTCTTCTGGGGTGAGCCTGTCCCTGCGTCACACAGCACCTCGTTCTCCGTGTGTACATGCTGAGTTTCCGGGTTCCCTCCTCGTTTCGTTACTGGTTGCTCCCTGAGCCAGTACCGCATTGTCCTCATTCCTGGGTAGCTGTGTAAGTCTTCATGTCTGGTGAGGTAATTGCATTGTTCTTCAAATTCGCCTTGGCTCTTTGTGACTTTTTCATCCTCCCTATGAATTCTGTAGTCAGTGCGTCAGGTTCAGTGAAAACACTGTTAATATTTTTATTGGATTTGCTTTGAATTTGTAGATTAATTTGAGAATTAACAGTTTGAAAAGCTTACTCATCTCATCTATGAATATGAATTGTCTCTCTGTTTTATTTAGGGTTTTTAATTTCCCTCAATAAAGTTTCATAGTTTTCTCCCTCCTGGTTTCATACCTCTTTTATTAGTTTATTCCTAGGTAAACTAGTTTTTGTTTCTGCTATGAGTTATCTATCTGTAGGAATGCTATTTTTATGTTGACACTTAACATCCAGCAACCTTATTGAAATCCCTTATCTAATTCTAATAGTTTGTCCAGTATGATTCCATTGTCATGTTAGCTGCAAATAAGGTAATAGACTGTGAGAAAATATTTGGAGTTTATAAAACAAAGGATTCATATCAAGAATATACATGGATTGGATTTTTTTGCAAATTATTAAGAAAATGTATTCAGTAGAGAAATGTGCTAAAGGGTATGGATAAACAGTTTATAGAAGGAGGCCTATGTGGCTAATCGATGAAAAGATGTTCAACCTCAGTTAGTAGAGAATTTCAAAGTAAATCATGGAAGAGCTGTCTCATTAAACCTATCAAACTGGTAAGGCAGTGCCAAAGAGCATCTGGGCAGTATTAAAGAGATTGTGTACATATACAGAGCATAAGAATTCAGAATTCCAGCACTGGACCACTTACTAGCTGTGTGATCTTGAGAAAGTGACTTAACCATCTTCCTCAGTTTCCTCTTCTGTAAAATGATCCCAGCGACAAGCCCACCTCAGAGAGTTGTGCGGCTCACCTTAGCTCATGTCTCTAAAGCCCCATGAGCAGAGCCAGCACTAGGAAGAACTGTCAGTGTTAGGGAGAGTTGGAGTCATTTACGGAGAGTGGGATTAGAGGTGAAGGGGAGAATAAGGAGGAGGTATTTGCCTAGTTAAGACATAGTGAACTGAGAAGTATCTTACAAACTTTAGTAAACTAAATGAAGAAATAAACCGGGTATATTCATTATAGACAAACTGGCAAGTAGAGAAAAACCTGAAGGAAAGCCACCTAAAAAAAGAAACTTACTTTATCATTGTTGATTATTAAGATCTGTATTTCACCCACCTGTTGCTTGTTCAATGATGACTTCTGAACACCACCCCCCAAACTGCCTAAATCAGAATATGAGGACAGTGCCTGGTGCACACTGAACTTTGAATTCATTTTGGTCTGATTTGCCCATAGCCCAGGCTCAAGCGAAAATAACCGTTATTGAATTTGCTTTGTTATTGCATAACTGTCAAAACCAAGTTTTCATACAGTTAAGGTTTGGAAACTGTTAACATCTATATTGAGCTGTTGCAGAAGAAAGACAAGTTGCTGTTTTTTATTGACAGAAACTATTCTGAGATTTCAACATGAAAACGGAATCCTTTTACATTAGGCATGGAAGAAAAACCTGGAGATTCACCGTGAGTTCTTACTTCTTAAGCAATTATCAGTAAGTACAAATAATAAGTACAATCAGTGAACCTCTATTGACCACTGAGTTCTACAGTAGCCATGTTTTATGACCTTGTGCAACCTCGGTGATGTGTTAGCAAATCTTAACCGCACAAATACAGGATTGGGATTTCTATGTTGAAAGAGATTAAATGACTGTACTTTGGGTTGTGGTCATATCTACCTGGATCTTTGGTATAGACAGCCTACAAAAAAGTTGAGAGAGTATGACCTGATGCAGTTTGAATTGAAACCTTTGATTCTAGCCTAACTTGCTGTGACACAACTAATTACGTTCTATGTCTCATTCTAAATCAAGATAATTCATGAACGAACTTGGGTGACAAATTTTCTGTGATTCCTTAGTTTACTAAATTAAAATTCCCAGACTCTTAAAGGAAAACTCATTTCTGGTTCCATGTTTCTCCTTTAAGAAGAGGCTTGTTTTCCTGTTTCCTCTTTGGTTAAAATCATCCATGGATGCCTTTTGTTCTTTGAGCTTACTTCCAGCAGGAGGGCCTTCTGCTCTAAAGGGACTCTCACAGAGGGCCATCAGACATCTGATGATAACTTGACGCTTTCTGTTGGCAGTTAAAGCTCAAGTACCCGCCATCCAAACTATGAAAAAGGAAAAGGACAGTGACAGAACATATTAAATGATGGAAGTGTCTTATAACATAGTGAGCTGTGTGTTTTGAAGCAGTAAAGAGAGCTTTTCATGTTCTACATGAAGTTAGAAACCCATCAGTATATACTCATTCCCAAAAGAGGTAATGAGCTTTTCAGCCTAATTTAAATCGTAGGAGTGGGTTATCTGTCATAGTGTCTAAAACAGATCATCTCTGTTTTTATACTTCTCAGTTCAGTTCAATCACTCAGTCATGTCCTACTCTTTGCGACCCCATGGGCTGCAGCACACCAGGCTTCCCTGTCCATCACCAAATCCCGGAATTTACTCAAACTCATGTCCATTGAGTCAGTGATGCCATCCAACCATCTCATCCTCTGTCATCCCCTTCTCCTCCTGCCTTCAATCTTTCCCAGCATCAGAATCTTCTCAAATTAGTCAGCTCTTCACATCAAGTGGCCAAAGTATTGGAGTTTCAGCTTCAGCATCACTCCTTCCAATGAACACTCAGGACTGATCTCCTTTAGGATGAACTGGTTGGATCTCCTTGCAGTCCAAGGGACTCTCAAGAGTCTTCTCCAACACCACAGTTCAAAAGCATCAGTTCTTCGGCACTCAGCTTTCTTTATAGTCCAATTCACACATCCATACATGACTAATGGAAAAGCCATAGCCTTGACTAGATGGACCTTTGTTGGCAAAGTAATGTCTCTGCTTTTTAATATGCTGTCTAGGTTGGTCAAAATTTTCCTTCCAAGGAGTAAGCGTCTTTTAATTTCATGGCTGCAATCACCATCTGCAGTCATTTTGGAGCCCAAAAAAATAAAGTCAGCCACTGTTTCCACTGTTTCCCCATCTATTTCCCATGAAGTGATGGGACCGGGTGCCATGATCTTTGTTTTCTGAGTGTTGAGCTTTAAGCCAACTTTTTTACTCTGCTCTTTCACTTTCATCAAGAAGCTCTTTAGTTCTTCTTCACTCTCTGTCATAAAGGGTGGTGTCATCTGCATATCTGAGGCTATTGATATTTCTCCCGGCAATTGTGATTCCAGCTTGTGCTTCCTCCAGCCCAGCATTTCTCATGATGTACTCTGCGTGTAAGTTAAATAAGCAGAGTGACAATATACAGCCTTGACGTACTCCTTTTCCTATTTGGAACCAGTCTGTTGTTCCATGTCCAGTTCTAACTGTTGCTTCCTGACCTGTATACAGGTTTCTCAAGAGGTAGCTCAGGTGGTCTGGTATTCCCATCTCTTTCAGAATTTTCCACAGTTTATTGTGATCCACACAGTCAAAGGCTTTGGCATAGTCAATAAAGCAGAAATAGATGTTTTTCTGGAACTCTCTTGCTTTTTCAGTGATCCAGCGAATGTTGGCAATTTGATCTCTGGTTCCTCTGCCTTTTCTAAAACCAGCTTGAACATATGGAGGTTCACAGTTCATGTATTGCTGAAGCCTGGCTTGAATTTTGTGCATTACTTTACTACTGTGTGAGATGAGTGCAATTGTGCAGTAGTTTGAGCATTCTTTGGCATTGCCTTTCTTTGGGTCTGGAATGACAGTTTAACCTCTCATATTAACCTTTTTTCCCCCTTACATATTTTGTCAGTTGTCTCACTTTTGGATGTCTACTCATTTACAGTATGTTGTCTTCCTTCATATTTGTTTAGATCAGTGATTCTCAACCTTGGCTGCAGTTTAGAATCATCCAAGGAACTTTTAAAAATTTCAAAGCCTGGGCTACACACCAGACCAATCCCATATGCATGGGGGCAGTCAGGGTGGAGGGCACTAAGCCTCTCAGATGACACGAATGTGTAGCCAGGGTTAAAAACCAACATTTAGGTTGTTGGTCTCTAAACACTGCAGAGGCTTTAGGACAGTGGCTTTCAAACATCCAAAGGCATAAGAATCTCCTGGAGGGCTGGTTAAGACTTAAATTGCTGGGTCCCATCCCCCAGAGTTTCTGATTCAGCAGTTTTGGGGTGGGACCTAAAAATGTACATTTCTTACAAGGTCCCAGGTGCTGCTGATGCTGCTGGTTTGCAGGGCATACGTTGAGAACCACTGGAAACGAGAAACTGGGTTAGGAGGGGAAGATGAGAGGATCTGTCTTTGATGCACACTAGGCTGTGAGTGTGCAACTTCATGCTATGAATGTGGTGGACGGGGTGCTGTCCAGAGTGTGAGCATCTGTGCCAGGTGGTAAGAGGGCACAAAAGGAGAAGACAGCACCCCGAAACTCTGAGGAAGCTTGGGATGAGAGGGAGGAAGCCAAGCTTGTAGCTGGGCAGCCACAGGGTTCCCAGCAGCTGTGGCGTGGCAGAGAGGCAAGGACTGAGGACGCTTCACGCATATTTGATCTCTGGCTCATCTCCTGTCCCTGCAGCTCAGTGCTGACCTCTGCAGAACTGGAGCAATAGCAATGTTTTGACTGCTTGCGACAATATATTTACTCACAAAGCAGTTACTTCAGAACATCCAGGATACCCTTTTCCTCCCTCTAACAACAAAGTATTTTGAAGCAACAGGAAGAAAATTGTTCTGTATTTGAAAGCCTTCGGCAAGGTCATTTGCTCCAATGTGCCATAGTCCCTACACTCCCGATAGTCTTTTTTTTTTTTTTTTAATATTTATTTATTTGTTGGATGTGCTGGGGTTTTGTTGCTGTGTGCTGTGTGCAGGCTTTCTCTAGTTGCAGTGAGCAGGGGCTGCTCTTCGTTGCTGTGTGAGGGCATCAAGTGGCAGTGACTTCTCTTTTGTCAGAGCTTAGGCTCTAGGGTGCACGGGTTTCAGTAGTTGTGGTTCAGGGGCTTTAGTTGCCCCTCAGCATGTGTAATCTTTCCGGACCAGGGATCAGACCCATGTCCCTGCATTAGCAGGCGGATTCTTAGCCACTGGACCACCAGGGAAGTATCCCCATAGTCTTGGCCTATTTTCTCCACTCATCTCTTTAGCAGCCTAAAACAGAAGGTCCCATTTTATGACAAGGAAGGAAGCTGGCCTGGAAGTAAAGCTGTCTCCAAGAACAGAGGGAAAAGATGGAAAGAACCTAGATCCTTAGTGATTTCCTTGTGCTGCTGAATTAACCCAACCCTGGCAGAGTCCAACTTTTGAACTCCTTACAGATCGTGATCATCTTTTATTTTTAAGAGAAGAAAAGAGGGGAAAGAGAGGAGAAAAGAAAGAAGACACAAAAGAATAGAGAAAAGAAAGACGGGATGGAAACAAAAAAGGAGGAAGGAGGGGAAAAGGCAGGCCACTTTTAAGACTTCTGTGTGCTGATAAGGAATGATGGAGCTGCAAAAACATAATAGATTTCTTGCAAGGTTTCTGCTTGTGCCACCACAATTTATTAATTTTTAGAAGTACAACCAGGTCTCAAAATAAGGGAGAGAAACACCTCTTCCTTATGTGGTGGTATTATTATTAAAGGGAGGATATAGATGTTGACACTGGGCGCCCTGGTGGGTGGTGGAGCCCCATCAGCCTCTGCCCTTGCCCACAGCTAGAGTGCCCTGAGCCGCCTCTGCTGGGAGCCAGGTCAGCCGCTGTTCTGCTCAACAGGGAACGCTCCGTTCCTCTACTTGGCTAAACCAGACACAGGCCCCTGCTGCTGCTTCAATCAACAGGGAGGCCAGCGACCAAGCAGCTGCCTCCTCATGGGGTCAGTCCAGCGTCGGCAACAGGCCCTCTGCTCCCTCGGGGCCCTGCTCTCCCCCTGCTGACAGCACCAGCTTCATCAGAGATGCTGAATTCTCATCAACTGTGAGAGCCAGATTGTTTCCCTCCTTGCTTTTGTTTTGATGTGTCTTAAAATGATTAGGCTTTTACTCTCAAATATTTCCGTTCACCCTTACTGGCTAACGAACAAGGCACCTCACACACCACAGCAGGACAAGGCGCGCTACTATGGTATCCAGTAAACAGTGGCTAAACAAAGTCAAAAGTCTTGCTCAAATCAAGTTCTCTTTTGTACTTGTTGTTCTTCCATCTGCCCTGAGCTACGTAATGGCTGTCCAAAAATGTAACCCACTGTACCTCTGTGAGGAGTTCAAGAAAAGCAGCTTCCTGGACCTTTGCCAATGACTTTCTTGCATCGTCTTAATTGTCCATTTGCTAGTTAACAAGTCAGTCTAGAAAGAAGTCTTTTCTTCTTTTATTCTTGGAAAGTATGTACTTGGAAATGTCCAATAAAAGCCAGTATGTGCTGAATGCCTACTCTCTGCCAGATTCTGGCCAATGAGAGGCTGTCTCTCAGGGCTGCCCGGTTGGGAACATGAGGGCTGAGGAGAGGCCACTCAGGAGTGACTGAGGGCCTGATCAGTGATCACCTGCGTGAGACAGGTACAGTCTCACCCTGCGGCTGAGGTCAGACAAGGGCGGTCTCTGGGAAGAAGGGGCACATTTCCCTGTCTGGGGGCAACCAGCTCCCCATCACCCAGTTCCCGCACCTGGACCCCAGAGCCACTCTCGGCCAAGTGGCTGAGCACCTGGCCTCAGTCCAGCCTACTCTAGTCCTGCTCTGTGTCTTCTCACCGTGTCCCTACAGACCCCAGTCCCAGGTCCCCAGCGTATTCATGGAAACTTGTCAATTTGATTCATCACACAATCTCTGATGGCTTGGTTATAATCTTACTCATGTTATACACAATCTCTCAGTATTCCTTAACCTCTAGGAGGAATGGATACTTCTTCCCAGATAACAACAGGAAGAGTCAAAGAGGTTAAGGAATTCGGTGAAGTCACCCAGTAAGGGGCGGAGCCAGGACTCAGACTCTGATCGCTCTCATTCTCAACCCAGTAGACCTTGGCTTTCAGAGCCATAACCTAGCAATTTCCGTGCCCAGAGCTAGCAGCATGAAAGCTCAGCAAATAATGTTGTGATTTATTATGTGACTCAAAGAAAGAACAACCAGCAGCTTCCTGTTTTAGTTATTCTTGCTTACGATAGTTTCTAGCTAAAGAAATTCATGTGCTGTCAACATGTAAGTGTAATCTTTTTTTTTTTCCAATGTCTCTGCCAGGCCAGAGCCTCCCTATGGGTCTTGCACGCACTGTGCTGAATCTGGTCCCTTGAGTTCAACAACCTCACCACAAATACAAAACACTAAAACAATTATCACGAACAACCCCGAATTGCTTAAATGTCACGTGTACATGTTACACCAGAAAAGTTCTGCCCAATCAGAAGGAAAAGCACCATGCTATATGGCCTCAGAGAGAGCTTGGAAAGGCTGGGTGGAAGAGATGAGGTTTTTGTGTGGATAGGATTTAGGGCCAGAGGAGAATCGAAAGCAAGAACTGGACGTGTTAACCGACCTGGGTTCTTGGTCTCTTACTGTTAAGCTGCTCAGGGGTGTCCAGACAAGGACTTCAGACTAGGCTTTATTGGGACTCAATTACAGCAGGAGGGCGTGAGAACAAGAAACAGTTTCCCTTGCTTGCTCCCTGATGAGGGGTGGCGGCGGGTGGGGGGTCACTTTGGGCCAGTCTCTTAAATGGGGTGAGCGTAGGGGCCCATCGGTGGTTCAGGCTTCAGGGCTGGCTTAGGTGGTCTGCCCATCCGCTCGATGGTGCTGTGTGCAGGGTGCATGCTCAGCCCCTGCTTTCGCTCCCTGCACCTCAAGAGTGGCAGGTGGGTTTTGGCCTTTTCTTCACAGGTCCCAGTCTGTCTCAGAAGTGCACTGTTGAGGCTGGGAAGAGATCACACTGACAAGAACCAGGGCATAAAGTGGAAAACGCAGGTTGGAATCCAACAGTCAGGACTTTGCCAGGATGAGGAATTGAGGGCGGAAGCTGGGAGAACAGGCAGGGAGTAGTTAACACTCCAAGGGAGAGAGAACGAGGGTCTGACCGAAGTAGGAGCATGGGAGGGACGAGACTGAAGGAAGCCTGCTCCTCTGCCCCAGGCACCCAGATACCCTCCTCTCTGGTAACCAGTACTAACTGGAATGATGACTGACTGCTCAGTGGCAGGCTATGTTGGTCCCCACTGGCAATACGATACCCTTCCTAGAAAAGAGTAGACCCTCCCAGCATATTCTACTGCCAGTTTCACTCACCTCCTCCTATCAATTGTACTTAACCTTCCCAGCCTATTTCCTCATCTATAAAATCAGCAGGAAATGGTTCGTCTTTTCTGGGGTTGTTATGAGTTTGAATGAGGTAATGCATGCCAAGTACAAGGCCAGGCACTAGGCTCATAACTGCTAGTGATGAGCCACCAGCATGACAATCTGCTCCCTTGAGCTAGAGCCTCCTGAGCCATGAGCATGCTTTATGAGGACTTACTGCTGGGGAAAGTGGCTATTAGGCCCTCTCTCTCTCTCTCTCTCTCTCTCTCTCTCTGGAAAAGCATTAGACACTGGCAAATAGCTGAAGGTGCAATCAAGCAAATGTATATTGTGATATCTCTCAAGTTTCCTGTAAGTTAATTTGGACACAGGTAGCTTTCTAACTGGAGAAGGAAATGGCAACCCACTCCAGTGTTCTTGCCTGGAGAATCCCAGGGACGGGGGAGCCTGGTGGGCTGCTGTCTATGGGGTCGCACAGAGTCGGACACGACTGAAGCAACTTAGCAGCAGCAGCAGCTTTCTAACAAGAAGTTCAGAATTGTTCCATTTTGACAGTCCCCTGTCCTGTTCCTTATTTTATACTATTGTCCATACAGGCTCCTCTTCTCCCTTTGTGTTTATGCTGGAATGTACCTGAGCTAAACTGTAATGGAGCTCTGGGTGGGAATCTGGGATGCTTTAGACCCACCCATAGAGGTCAAGGCCTGAGAATACTAGAAGGATCTGAGAATACTAGATGGGCCCTTCAATAAGACTTCACTCATTTCATCCTCCAGGGCCCTGTGCCATACATTTGGCATACATCATGTTATATAATCCTTACACCAGTCTCATGAGGTAGGAATTGTTAACATTGTTATAAATGAGGAAATAGAGTCTTGGTTGAAGGGTCTTGCACACACACATCCAGCTAGCACTGCAACAGAAATCCTCTCTTGTGTGTCTGGCTGAAGCCCCTTCTTTCCTGCACATGCTCCTCCCTCAGGCTGTCACTCCAGGCCTCTTGGTAAACCTGGTACAGTTGTTACTATGATTTTAAGTTTAGCATTTTTTGTTATAGGATGCTTAAGAGGTTTATAGTTCCATAATGGTGATTTGCTATAATACTTCTAACCTGTATATTGTTTCTTAGTCACTAAGTCGTGTCTGACTCTTTGTGACCCCATGGACTGTAACCCACTTGGCTTCTCTGTCCATGTGATTTCCCAGGCAAGAATACTGGGGCAGGTTGTCATTTCCTTCTCCAGGGGATCTTCCCAACCCAGGGATTGAACCTGCGTGTCCTGCATTGGCAGGAGGATTCTTTACCACACAGCTACCTGGGAAGCCCTCTAATTTATATAAATGGGGATAAATGTAAACACTGCAGGCTCTAATCAGCCCCAAATAGCATGTTATTTCATGACAAGTAAATAACATGTTGAATGAATACAAAAGCCATAGGACAGGGTATGGAAAGCCATGGTAAATGGAATTTCTTGCTCATCACTAAAGAAAATAGGCTGACATGGAGAGTCAGTTCAGACAGAAACTAAAAATCAAACAACAGAGCATTTTAGATTATGCTTTTTACAGCTGGATTCCAAGGAAGATAAATTCTGTTTGAACTTATCTTTTCAAATATCTTGCTAATAAAGCCAGTCGATTTATTGAGTGTCAGACAAGAAATTTAAAACACATTATATGTATATATGACTTAGGACATGTAATCGTATATGTATGTGAGATTAATATGATAAGGGCACTAATGGATAAAATAGCATGCAAGAACAGATAGACAATGTAAGCAGAGAGATGGGAATCCTGAGAGAACTCTAAAGAAATTCTAGAAATGAAAACACGGAAATGAAGAATGCCTTTGATGGGCTTATTAGTAGACTGGACACAGCTGAGAAAAGAATCTTTGAGCTTGAGGCTGCTTCAATAGAAATCTCCAAAACTGGAAAGCAAAGAGAACAAAAACTGAAGGAAAAAAAAAGCCCAGAACAGAATATCTGAGGTCTCTGGACAGCTGTAAAGGGTATAACTGAGTTACACAAATGCCAGAAGGAGAAAAGAAAAAGGAACAGAAAATATCTCTGAAACAATAACAGAATTTCCCCCAAATGCCAGATATCAAGTCACAGATCCAGGAAGCTCAGAGAACACCAAGCAAGATGAATGTCTCAGAAAAACTACAGCTGAACATATATTTTCAAATCGTTGAAAAGCAAAGGTAAAGAAAAAATACTGAAAGAAACAGAGAAGAAAAACAGCTTACCTAAGGAGGATCAGAGAGAAGAATCAATCTCACTTCTTCACAGACACCATGCAAGCAAGAAGAGAGTGGAGTTAAACATTAAAAGTCTTGAGAGGAAAAAACTACCAACCTAGAATTCTGTGCTCTGAAGAACTACCCTTCAAAAATGATGAGGGAATGTGTTGCCTGCAGACCTGCCTTGGAAGAAAAGTTAAAAGTTCTTTGAGAAGAAGAAAACTGACATAGATCAGAAACTCAGCTTTACATAAAGAAAGAAATAGCATCAAAGAAGGAATAATGATAAAACTTTTTATAAAACCTTTTCATTTTTCTTAAGTGATCTAATAGCTTGTTCAAAATAATAGGAACAACATTTGATTATGAATGCTTATGTATCATATATATACATATATATATCATATATATACATCTTGAAGTGAAGTGAAGTCGCTCAGTCGTGTCCAACTCTTTGCAACCCCATGGACTGTAGCCTACCAGGCTCCTCAATCCATGGAATTCTCCAAGCAAGAATACTGGAGTGGGTTGCCATTTCCTTCTCCAGGGGATCTTCCCAACACAGAGATCGAACCTGGGTCTCCCGCATTATAGGCAGACACTTTACCATCTGAGCCACCAGGGAAGCCCTATACATCTTATATATGTAATATGCTTATATAATATGTGAAATGAGTGACATCAGTGATACAAGGGACAGGGAGGAATTAGGATTATTTCCTTATTAGTCATTCACATGACCCAAGAAATTGTATAGTGTTATTTGAAAATGAGCTTGTATTAGTTGTAAATGTGTATTCTGACTTTAGTGCAACCACTAAAAAAAGAAAAGTATAACTGATATCCCAAGAAAGAGAAAATGGAATCATATAAAATGCTCAGTTGAAATTGCAAAAGGCAGAAAAAGTGGAAGACAAATAACCTCAAGGAACATGGGCAACAAATTGAGAACAGTATCAAATAAAATAGATATTAATCCAACCATATCAATAATCCCTTTGAATGTCAATAGTCTACATGCACTAATTAAAAGACAAAGATTGCCAAAGTAGATAAAAAGACAAACAAACAAGTGGTTGTCTACAAGAAACACACTAAGTATAAAGACACATGTAGATTAAAAATACATGAACAGAGCAGATTATACCATTCTAACACTAACCAAAAGAAAGGAATTATTAATTAATTTTCATTAATTATTAATTTTCATCAGAGCAGATTTCAAAGCAAGAAAGTTATCAGGGATAAAGGACACAATATAATGAACAAGGGGTCACTACTCCAAGAAAACCTAACAATCCTAATGTATACACATCTAACAGCATCAGACTTTATGAAAAGTATTTGTTAAGCAGAAATCAGGGAAAAGGTGTTAAGGAGTATGTGTCTCAGATTCTGGAAAAGTTTGGAATGCCCTCTCTACCATTCTTTCAACATTCCTGGATAAATACCAAAGTGGTTATTCTTTAACCCCCTTTTTCTAGGCTCAGTACAGGGCTATTCATGTCTACCCACTTAATTCTCTTCAAATAACATGACCTTATTACAATCTAGTTTGTCATTTCTTTATATAATTCAGTTTTCCAATAAATTTTGAGTATCTAACCTTAATATTCCGTCTAGTCAAGGCTATGGTTTTTCCAGTGGTCATGTATGGATGCGAGAGTTGGACTGTGAAGAAAGCTGAGTGCCAAAGAATTGATACTTTTGAACTATGGTGCTGGAGAAGACTCTTGAGAGTCCCTTGGACTGCAAGGAGATCCAACCAGTCCATTCTAAAGGAGATCAGTGCTGAGTGTTCTTTGGAAAGAATGATGCTAAAGCTGAAACTCCAGTACTTTGGCCACCTCATGCAAAGAGTTGACTCATTGGAAAAGACTCTGATGCTGGGAGGGATTGGGGGCAGGAGGAAAAGGGGATGACAGAGGATGAGATGGCTGGATGGCATCACCGACTCAATGGACATGGGTTTGGGTAGACTCCGGGAGTTGGTGATGGACAGGGAGGCCTGGCGTGCTGCGATTCATGGAGTCACAAAGAGTCGGACATGACTGAGCGGCTGAAGTGAACTGAACTGAACTGAACCTTAATGTAGCAAACCATGAAATCCTCAACAATGCATATGCAAAACCTACCTGAGACAGGTCACATCTGCAAGTGGTTAATCTCAGGTGTATTATGAGGGTTCTAGTAGCATTCTTCTTCAATTCCTGACCCCTTCTGACCATGTCCCCGAATTCTGGAGGTGCTCTCTATACTGCCCACAAAGATAGCAAATGTGTGTTAGAATCTGAAAGTGCTAGAAGACTGGAGGGAAAGAGGAACTGAGTTTATACTGTCCTGAAACAAATTTGGTCATACAGAGGCTATCTCACATGATTCTTTTATGTCTGATGCAGCTCAAGTACACAGATACCTGATCCCCTGGAATTTGTGGTAACAGAGCTCCTAACAGCTTGACTGGCTTAAATAGCAGTCATTTATTTCTTACAGTTCTTGAGGCTAAGAAGTCCAAGATTAAGGTGCCAACAGATTCTATTTGTAGTGAGAGCTCTCCTCCTGGCTGGCAGACAGTGGGCTTCTTGGAGAGAGAGGGGTGAGCTTTAGTCTCTTCCCATTCTTAAAAAGGCACTAATCCCATCACAGGGCCCCTCCCTCATGACCTCATCTAAACCTAATTATGTCCCTAAAGCTGCTCCTCCAACCACCATCATATTAGTAAGTAAGATTTCAAACTATGAATTTGGGGAGGACACATACATTCAGTCCATAGCAAATACCACCGGGTTCTTTTGTACCAGATATTTTCTATTAAATGGGGAAATGGTAGATGGGTTTTGGGACACATAAAACTGTTTTGGTACAGAGCCCAAATGAATTCTAGAACAGAGAGGTTTGTTTCTAACCAGCTTCTTAAATGAGCTTTAAGTAAAAGGTAAAGGAAATTAATGTACCTAGAGATGTTGTACCATGATTTTGCCGAAGATTGTCCAGGGTCTTTTAAGGCCACACTTGGAGACAAGACTAGACCTTTCCATTCCTCCTCTGCTCTTCTGGATGCCAAAGCACTGCCTTTCTCCAAAAAGAAAAAAACACAAATTCTCAAGTGGTTTGATAGTAATTCAGACCAACAAATTTTACTTTCCATTAAAAGTCACCAGCTGTCATGTGCTTAGCTTTAAATGGGAATAATTTGCTCTCAAAGAACATTTTTCAGTTGATGTCACTTGTGAGTTTTATTTTCTCCTAATAAAAAATGGATTTGCATTAGTGTGGCTTTGGTGACAGGAAACCCCTGCTTGGAGGCCTGACTTGGTGATCCGCCCATGCCCTGAGGAAAGCTAATTGTTCTACCAGCCAACTCAGAGGACTAACACTGTGGTCAGGAGGGGCCTTTGAGGGGACAGAGGAGAGGGGTGGTGATAATGTTCCAGCTTCTTGCAGGGAGGGTCTCATGGGGCTTCTTCCCTTAAAAAACAACCCAAAAAAAGGCATTAAAAAGATGCTTTTAGAACAGGGTGTTGGGAGCAAGGGCTTTCCTGATAGCTTAGTTGGTAAAGAATCCGCCTGCAATGCAGGAGACCCCAGTTCATTTCCTGGGTTGGGAAGATCCGCTGGAGAAGGGACAGGCTACCCACTCCAGTATTCTTGGGCTTCCCTTGTGGCTCCACTGGTAAAGAATCAGCCTGCAATGCGGGAGACCTGGGTTCAATCCCTGGGTTAGGAAGATCCCCTGGAGAAGGGAAAGGTTACCCACTCCAGTAGTGTGGCCTCGAGAATTCAAAAGCAGGGAACTGAGCATGCCCCCTGCACTCAACACCACCAAAGCAGTGGGCAAAACACTGAACCCACCCCACCCCTCCAGCCTGACCCCTGGACACACCCCTATCCTCACCCCGTATAAGGAACAGGCTCGCCCCACCCCCAGTGAGCAAGCAAGCAAGGGAATCTGTTGTTTGTTCTCCCTCACCCCTGCTGCAGCAGGAACCCCAATAAAGCATTGCCTGGGCGGGGGGAGTGCTTTTAGGTACTGAGGTTTAGAGAGGAGTGACTCATTTTAACGTGATTACCAGTTTGAGGGCAGCAGCCCTTCTGATACCCATGTGCTCAGAGACTGGGACCAGATCTCTGCCACAGCTTTTCTCAGAGAGGTGTCACTGTGGACCTGCCACTCTGGGCAAGGGCCTAGACATCTCTTTTGTCTGTTGGCCACTGGAAGAATCTCATCACAAGTCTCAAGAACAAAACAAACCAAATCAAAAAGAATCTCTTCACTGAAGCTCTTGAAGCCTGAACCCTGTCAAGTGCAGCCACAACTCTGTGGACACTCAGGAGCTGCCCGCTGCGGGGCCCTGTGATGACCATCCGCTCGGCAGGCAGGAGGGTGACACCGAGGACCCTGGCTCTACTTATGGGCAGTCTCTGCTAGAGTCATCCCAACAAGGTCCCAACCCACTGAGAATGACCTGAAGGGACCAGAGAGTCATGAACCAGTGAGAGGAGCTGGTTAAATGGATGAAACTAGGAAATTGGGACAGGGAGACACAGACAACCCAACAGACACAACAACAGAGACAAACCCACACACCTGAGGGCTGGAGGCACCGTCAACCTAGGTCCTCAGAAGGGCTCGATGGGCTCTCTCGCCTCACCGGCCCCTGACGTGCACACCCACACACACGAGCATCACACAGCAACTGTGAGCAAGCTCCCTGTGGAAACAGCAACATCCGAACCTGGGGCCATGACAAGGGCCCTCCCAGAGGCGAAAAGCTCTCCCCACCCGTCCGCCTCATCTCAGTGCTCACAGTGAGGACTCAGGGAGTGTCCCAGGATTCCTGAATACCGTTCTTGACAGACACCAAAGCGCTCTCCTCCTCCTCCAAGCATGGAGCTCTGGGGCTGCCCCCAGGGAAGACGCCTCTGGCAGCACCCAGCCCTCCGAGCCACTGGGGCCAGCTCCGGGAACACTGAATTCTGGCCACACTTGCAGCCAAGCCTGGTTACTTTAGATTCCCTCTCCTCCCCGCTTGTCTTTTCAAGCTGGAGCCAGCCAAGGTATTCGTCATATTTCCAAGCTACCCTGCTGCTTGATTTATGCTCTGACAGGGCAGAAAGGAAGACTCCAGAGTGGGGTGGGGCAGGGGGGTGAAGGCAGGGTCTGGGGTGGCAGGGGGTTCAGGGGTACTGAAGGGTCCTGTCACCCTAGGTAGGGGTCACTGAGGGTGTTGCCAGTAGACTCTCTTCACTTCAGTTAGTGCTGAGGAGCACACAGGCTCTGTCTCAGGGGAACAGAGATGATATTCCCTCTCTCTCCCTCTCTCTCATGTTGAGATACGGCCATAAAAGGAATGAAGCTTCATTTGCCCTCTCACTGGGCTTCACCTAAAAGGGCTTTCAGAAAAATTTCCACCCTTCTCCTGCAGGACATTGGATGCGGTCTTGTTGGCCAAAGAGAAAACGAGTAACAGATGAAGCTCACACAGATGAAGAGGCCAAAACCGAAATGTTAATCACCTCAAAATATGCGCTGCTCCCTCCAAAACTGCTCTTGGCTCTCCTCAGAGGATCTCTGATTGGAGACTCTTCCCCTATGGGGTGGGGGGGTCTGCTGCTGATATTCGGGGTTACATTTGAGAGTCCAAGCTGCAAGAAGATAAAGAATTGTCATTCAGGGCACTTAACGCGACGGTTGCAGTGATTTGAAATGGCTAGAGCATTGACTGGCCCCTCTTGGTTAAACGAATCCCACTAGGACGCTCCCATAAAAGCTCAAGATGCTGTCATCCAAGATGAATAAAAATGCCTCTTTTGATTCCACTGCATATGAAAACATGAGATCATTGGAATATATTTAGAGTGAGATTTGGCAGTGTATTCATGTTTACAATTCTTGGACTCGAAACTCTAATGTGAACCGGAGGCTCTCTTTTCCCTCTTCACCTTCTTTTCTTTTTCTAAGAGGGTGAAGGCCTGTTCCAAGAGTTTAGAATCCCTTTCCTTATTAGATTCTGAAATTAATGTTGCTCTGTGATTGATGACATCCTCACTGCCACTGACCAGCTTTAGAAGCCCCATCTTGAGGTGTTAATGTATTAATCGGACCACTGAAGTGACTCCACACCAGGGCGAAGCTTCACTGAGTTTGAGCAGGATATCTAAAAATACAGGCTTTTCCTCAGTTCTTTGAATCATGACTGTCTGATTGCATGAGGGAGAAGTCTATGATACCTTATGGTCACTGACTCCTCTGTTAGTACGCAGATTTGGGGTTCTTTATGGAGCCTTTAGGAGCAGCATGGAATCAATAAGCTGCCTGTGCTCTGCTGTCTTGTACTATCTCATCTTTAAGGGCTCTTGTTCTCAATACTGGCTACTCGTTGGAATCATCAGGAAGCCTTAAAAAGCACTGATGCCTAGTCCCCAGCCCACAGCGACTCTGATTGTATTGATCTAGGGTACAGCTGGGCATCAAAAGTTTTAAAAACTAATATACTCTATTTCAAAATTTAAAAAATAATCATGTATTACAGTGGTAAAGAATCTGCCTGCCAATACAGGAGACACAAGAGACAGGTTCAATCCCTGAGTCGGGAAGATTTCCTAGAGTAGGAAATGACAACCCACTACAGTATTCTTGCCTGGAGAACCCCATGGACAGAGGAACCTGGCAGGCTACAGTCCATGGGGTTGCAGAGAGTCAGACAGGACTAAATGACTAAACAATAACAATAAAGATATCAGAAAAAATTGGAAGAATATTCGCCAATATGTTGATTATCTCTGAGTGGTAGAATCGAGAGGAAATATTATTCACTTATATATTTTTCTATATGACCTGAATTTTTATTGCAAGAAAGCAAAATGCAATGAAACAAATTACTGGTATAAAGAAGGGAAATGCTATTTCTCACTTAAAAGGAAAGAAGCTCAAGATACTCAGAACTCTTCATCTCCCACCACAAGCTGATGCCCTCCTGCATCCCCAGTTCTGAGAGTGGCACTTGCTCTGCACCGCCACCCTTACTCAGTGCTCCTGCCCGCCTCCTATCTTCCCCAGCTCCGCTCACTTTATCTTCATTCAGCATCCTTCATACTTCCGACATTTCTCTGCCTCTGGCCACACAGGCCCCCCATCCTCTGTTACCTTGATGTGGGTCTCCCATGATCTCGCTTCCATGCTGATGGCACTGGCTTCTCAGCAGGCTCTGTCCTGGAGGCTGCAGTGTGGCAGTCCCCCAGGGCACACTGCAGCCACATTTGCCCTATACCCCACACCTGGTCCCAGCACTCACCTGCTTCAAGCCTTCAGTGACATCCTCTATTTCCAGAGCATGCTGCAGTTCCTGACATGGCTTACCAGGCCCTCTGTGACCTGACCTGCCCACTCTCAGAGCCCCTGGACCTGCACCCTTCCCCCCAACCGTGTGCACTGGAGACCTCCAAACATCACCTGTGCTTCTACTCCTGTGCTTGGAAGGCCCTTCCCACCCACACTAACCATTTTCCCCTAGTAAACTCCTACCCCTCAACATTCTGCTGGGGCCACCTTCTGCAAGGAGTCTTTGCTTTACTGGATCTCAACACCCAGTCTTTTTCACATCCGCCTATACCTGTGTCTTCAAGTCTAGTGTTGGTTATTTGTGTGTGTGTCCATCTGTCTGTCTCCCACACTGCTCTCTGACCTCCTTGAGGGTTAGGACCTCTCACCTTTGTGCCCCAGCACCGCTCACATTGCCCGACAGGTCCCTGGTGTTCAATGTATGAGGTAAGGAGTGGATGGATAATATCGATCCCTTACATTTATACAGCTCTCTGATTTTTCAAAGCATTTCTGTATCTGTTTGGGGGTGGATGTTGTGACCTCAAATTGTCTTCAGAAGTACCACCTGCATCCTCTGCACTCTAATTTATCCTCCAGGCAAGTTTGAAAGAGAGGAACCTTTTATTCTTCCTCTTTTTTCTGATAGTTGAGGTATGTGATAATGGGGGGCTGGTGGGAGAGCTGCTGCCCACGGCCATATGGCTGGCATGTTGAAGACCCAGGAGACAGACTCTCTGCCTGGGTTTTTCGCCCTCACCTTATTTCTTCAGCACGTGGCTCCACTGGCCTGGCTCCCAAGTCTGCCCTGGGTGATTGCCCACAGAGAAATGGAGATTATCATTCATTTAAAAAATCCTGCCTCCTCCATTTTCCAATCATGCTTTCAGAAAGGAAGAGAGGGGAAACCAAGAGAAACGAAGTGGAAACTGAAGCTCTGCTGAGTTTAAGATGAGCTACTCAAGGGTCTGCAGTCTACCACTATCCACCTTCTCTGGAGAGAAAGCAGACTCAGTATGTGCGGATTTCTCCTCAGGAGGAAATAACACACTCACTAACCCCTTCCACTTTAACCAGGCCTGGGCTGCCAGGCATTCCTTTCCAGAGGGTTGTCAGTGGGAGAAAGAGCAGAGCAACCTGTCTTCTGACTCAGTGGCACGTCCTAAGACTGGACACAGTGACCAAAACCATGACTCATGGTTTTGCCCATCAAGCCAGGGTTGGGAGAATAAAGCCAGGTTTGGGAGAATAACATTAGGAGGGCCTTGTCTCTGGCACGCTTGGAGTCATCCTCACTTGGTCTTTGCATTAAGTCTGGTCCAGAGAAAGCTTCTGGTCCCCTGTCTACTCAAGCAGACATTGGAAGAGGTCATCAGGAAGATGTGGGAATCGAAGACCCCTCACCCCTCCCCTGGTCCCTGCACTAGGAGCTGCCCAAGGATACAGCCTTGAAATAGTGAGCTGTTGTTGAGACCATCTGGACAGTATATGTGACTGAAACCAGCTAAGCCCTCTGTATAAACTTTTAAGATTCTGGCAGGGAGTGTGCGAAGATCTACTCTTCTTGTAGCTGCCCAAGACAAGCCTTATATGTCAGTCCCCTTATTTATCAAATCTGCCACCTACCAATTTAATCTGCAATGGCCCGCCTCTTTCCTAGTCTTTCCCTGCCCTCTGAGTACTGGGGGTCTGTTTCTGATAACATTCAGGGAAGCACCCAAGGTTTTGAATTAACAGCAAGGCCAAAGGTGCATCTTCACCAGGCCCTTCCCAGGAGAGCGCAGAGGTTGGGGTGGGGAGGTTGTGAAGGTCAGGAGTGGGAGGGTGGGGCAGGGAGGAGTGCTGCCCCCACCTCAGATTCTCCTATAAGCTATAGGATGGAGCCCTGGTACAGGCATGTCCCTCCAAGGAGAAGGAAGTCACATAGTGGAGCTCCACCAACTCTTAACAGGCACCTATAGTGTGCTATATACTATACCAGGAGCCAGTTGAAAGTCACTCAGCTGTGTCTGACTCTTTCTGACCCCATGGACTATACAATTGATGGAATTCTCCAGGCAGAATACTGGAGTGGGTAGCCTTTCCCTTCTCCAGGGGAGCCAGTTAGGTAGGGATAAATTAGACATGGCTCCATACCAGAGAAAAAAGACATGTACACACATAGGCAAATAGCCATGATGCCTGGAAAACGGTGACAAGAGATGCAAACAAGGTGCTATGCAACTTTGGGAAAGATGATTTCCAGATGGGAATTCAGCAAAGACTTCCTGGGAGAGAGAGCATTATTTAAGCTGAAACTTGAAGTGAGAGTAAAATTTGGACAAGAAATATTGTTGATTGAGGATAGAGAGAGATGGAGTAGTAAAGATAATAAAGGCTTTTCAAGTTGCAATGTCTATGATTGGGTTAAATCACATGATATTTGTGATATTTTACTGTTTTATTTACAATAACACTGATTTCAGATGGCTCAACATAATACTTCCCAGGTGAGTAGAGACAGGAAAACACAGGTTGTAGAGAGGAAACAAGGCGAAAGTCCAGCATCTGTCAGTAGCTGGTAAACATGCACTTAGTTTCACCTTTTGTCAATGTGTTGATAGAAATATCCTTGGGATGGCTTTTTTTTTTTTTACTTTCTCCAAAGGAGACTGATCCTGCATGGTTTGTCTATTGTCCAAAGACTTAAACTTTAGAATCAGACTGAACTAATGAGTTGCTGGAAAGCAGCGTTGCATCCCCATGTCTGAAAGATTTGAGTTTAAATCCTGGCTCTACAACTTATGAGCTATGCTACCAGTTTCATAACTTTCTGACTCATACTTTTCTCACCTGAAAAATGGTGATAATAATAGTATAGTAGTAACAGTATAGTATTGTAGTAAAAGTAATAGCATTTCCCATAACATCTTATAGGAAAATCCAAATGAACTTTTCGGCCAACCCAATACTTCCCTTCTTCTAGGACTTCCCAGGTTATCCAGTGGCTAAGACTCTTCAATCCCAATGCTGGCAGCCCAGGTTGATCCCTAGTCAGGGAACTAGATCCCACATGCCACAACTAAGACCTACTACAGCCAAATAAATAAATTGAGAAAAGAAAAAAAAAAAAAGACTTCCCTTCCTCATAAGATCATGGAGTTGAATACACGAGTTGGTGCCTGCATGGCTTAGCATAATAGCTACCCCTTAGAAAGTTCCCAGCAGCTGTTTGACTGTAACCTATGTCAAGAAGCACCAAGAAGGACACTGTGTCCACAAATCATAAAGGGAATTCCATCCTCAATCCCTTGGTTTGTGTCAGTAGAGACCCTTGGTTTGTGTCAGTAGAGACAGCAAGACAGAGACCTGTTTTAATGCCCACTTTAGTCACAGGAGAAGAGGGAAGGAAGACACAAGGAAATATACAATACTTGAGTTTCTCAGGCCAAAATAACAAGGGCTTGACGCGGTCCTATAAAGCCATTCAGTTGCTTTCAGCCCTCAAGCAAACCTGCTAAGGAATTTCATGTTCCCAGGTCTCCCCTGGCAGGCACCCCTGGCACAGAGATGGGTTCTTTTGAGCAACAGGGTTTCTGCAAGCTACCAAGTCAACCCCCTGGGAGCAGTTCCCAGGAGAGAGCAGTGATGTCAGAACAGCAGGCTGGCTTGGGCACCAGCGGTGCAGGAAAACAGATGCTGGGATTTCCAGGGAAGTAATTCTTGGCCACTCAGGGAAATATAAAACCAGAGAGGTGAGGTGGTGAAGGACACATCCTAACCAGAAAGCGCAGGGTTGGGACAGGCCCCTGGGTAGGACTTCTGGCCCAGCAGGGTCTGGGGTGACTTACCCGGGTTGGTTCCCAACATTTCACTGCATTCTAAGCCATCTCCTGCTGGGCATGGAGACAAAATCCCATCAGCACCAGAAGACTGGCTAATGTATTTTATAATTACCATCAATAAGAATTTTAAAATGAAATTTAGAGTTCTAAAGTAAAGAGCGTTTGTGATGGGGCACTGCTTTGAGAGTAAGAAACTGGAGTGTCAGGGAACATTCTCTGCCAGCCTGCCTGACCCTCCTGCCTGCCCTTCGCCCACATCTCTGCTGTCCTCGGTGACCCAGCCTCGTCCAGGGTCCAGCAGCCCGGTTTCATGTTCCTGCAGGTTCCTGAGCCCGGGCTCAGCAGGCATCTTCCCATTTTTCTGTTGGTCTTTTACCACCCTTCCCCCACCCCCACCCCCCCCCCCCCGCAAAAAAAAAAAAAAATTGATGGAGCTGGGGGCAGGAGTGGCTTGTGAACACCCTGAGACAAGGGTCATCGTTGGGGACTAGAGACCCCTGTAAAAGCCCTGAGGGCAGCACTTCACTCTGCAGCCCTAACAGTTTCCTCGCGGTTTAAAATTTTCATTCAAGTCACCATTTCCAGTCCTCCTGACAAGTCTTTGGGGTCGGAAAGTGGCTCCAGCTGGGAGCAGCAGCTGGGGGAGCAGGCAGCCAGGCCTGGCCTGGGCGTCGACAGCTGGGAGCCTTCCCAGAGGCCAGGCGACCATTTCATGCTGAGAGATCGGTTCCTCCCGCCCCCACTGAGAGGGACCACAGGCCAGCGCCCTCCTGCCACGCAGAAGGAAGCTCCAGGCCTCTGTGCTCAGGAGGGCGGCTTCTCGATCATTCTCTGCACCGTCAGGAGGCCCTGCTCGAGCTGCCCTTCACCTCACCCCCTCCAGGGAGCTCCAGAGAATTTCCCCTCTAATTTCAAAGACAGCAATCTCCCTCCACTCGGCCCCACAGTGACTCAGCAGCTGTAGAAAGAAGTCTTTTCCCCAGGAAGTGATGCTGGACTTGAATCTTGAAAAATAGCTATTTGAGGTTTTTTGTATTTCCATACAAATTGTGAAATTATTTGTTCTAGCTGTGTGAAAAAATACCGCTGGTAGCTTGATAGGGATTGCATTGAATCTGTAGATTGCCTTGGGTAGTATACTCATTGTCCCTATATTGATTCTTCTGATCCATGAACATGGTATATTTCTCCATCTATTAGTGTCCTCTTTGATTTCTTTCACCAGTGTTTTATAGTTTTCTACATATAGGTCTTTAGTTTCTTTAGGTAGATATATTCCTAAGTATTTTATTCTTTTTGTTGCAATGGTGAATGGAATTGTTTCCTTAATTTCTTTTTCTACTTTCTCATTATTAGTATATAGGAATGCAAGGGACTTCTGTGTGTTGATTTTATATCCTGCAATGTTACTATATTCATTGATTAGCTCTAGTAATTTTCTGGTGGAGTCTTTAGGATTTTCTATGTAGAGGATCATGTCATCTGCAGACAGTGAGAGTTTTACTTCTTCTTTTCCAATTTGGATTCCTTTTATTTCTTTTTCTGCTCTGATTGCTGTGGCCAAAACTTCCAGAACTATGTTGAATAGTAGCAGTGAAAGTAGGCACCCTTGTCTTGTTCCTGACTTCAGGGAGATTGCTTTCAATTTTTCACCATTAAGAATAATGTTTGCTGTGGGTTTGTAATATGTAGCTTTTATTATGTTGAGGTATGCCAAAGCCATCTTGAGAAAGAAGAATGGAACTGGAGGAATCAACCTGCCTGACTTCAAGCTCTACTACAAAGCCACAGTCATCAAGACAGTATGGTACTGGCACAAAGACAGAAATATAGATCAATGGAACAAAATAGAAAGCCCAGAGATAAATCCACACACCTATGGACACCTTATCTTTGACAAAGGAGGCAATAATATACAATGGATTAAAAACAATCTCTTTAACAAGTGGTGCTGGGGAAACTGGCCAACCACTTGTAAAAGAATGAAACTAGAACACTTTCTAACACCATACACAAAAATAAACTCAAAATGGATTAAAGATCTAAACATAAGACAAGAAGCTATAAAACTCCTAGAGGAGAACATAGGCAAAACACTCTCTGACATAAATCACAGCAGGATCCTCTATGACCCACCTCCCAGAATACTGGAAATAAAAGCAAAAATAAACAAATGGGATCTAATTAAAATTAAAAGCTTCTGCACAACAAAGGAAACCATAAGCAAGGTGAAAAGGCAGCCTTCGGAATGGGAGAAAATAATAGCAAATGAAACAACTGACAAACAACTAATCTCAAAAATATACAAGCAACTCATGCAGCTCAATTCCAGAAAAATAAATGACCCAATCAAAAAATGGGCCAAAGAACTAAATAGACATTTCTCCAAAGAAGAAATACAGATGGCTAACTAACACATGAAAAGATGCTCAACATCACTCATTATCAGAGAAATGCAAATCAAGACCACAATGAGGTACCATTTCACACCAGTCAGAATGGCTGCGATCCAAAAATCTACAAGCAATAAATGCTAGAGAGGGTGTGGAGAAAAGGGAACCCTCTTACACTGTTGGTGGGAATGCAAACTAGTACAGCCACTATGGAGAACAGTGTGGAGATTCCTTAAAAAACTGGAAATAGAACCCAGCACTCCCACTGATGGGCATACACACCGAGGAAAACAGAATTGAAAGAGACACGTGTACCCCAATGTTCATCACAGCATTGTTTATAATAGCCAGGACATGGAAGCAACCTAGATGTCCATCAGCAGATGAATGGATAAGAAAGCTGTGGTACATATACATAATGGAGTATTACTCGGCCATTAAAAAGAATACATTTGAATCAGTTCTAATGAGATGGATGAAACTCGAGCCGATTACACAGAGTGAAGTAAGCCAGAAAGAAAAACACCAATACAGCATTCTAACACATATATATGGAATTTAGAAAGATGGTAATGATGACCCTGTATGCAAGACAGCAAAAGAGACACAGATGTATAGAGCAGACTTTTGGACTCTGTGGGAGAGGGCGAGGGTGGGATGATTTGGGAGAATGGCATTGAAACATGTATACTATCATGTAAGAAATGAATCGTCAGTCTAAGTTCAATGCAGGATACAGGATGCTTGGGGCTGGTGCACGGGGATGACCCAGAGAGATGGTATGGGGAGGGAGGTGGGAGGGGGGTTCAGGATTGGGAACTCATGGACACCCATGGCGGATTCATGTTGATGTATGGCAAAACCAATACAGTGTTGTAAAGTAAAATAATTTTAAAAAAGAAAGAAAAATGAAGCCAAGCCAGGGTAAGGGGGCAGCATTCACAGAAAGCCAGGGACGGGAATAGTGGTCCATTCAGCACTTCTGGTATGGGAGCTGAGCCTGGAGTGAGGCCGGGAGCCAGACCAGAAGCGGCCATCTGAGTAAATGTTTAACAAGCAGCTGGGGGAAGAGTTGAACAAGTTTCTGATGGGTAATGTCTGTGCCAGTTTCTGGGGTGTAAATACTTCCCTCCATGGTAGATTTCAATCTACCAGTGGTTTGACAACCAACTCACAAGAATTCCTGAAATTTTAACAGTTAGTTTGCCAGCTGATAAAGACCTAGCTCCAACACTCTAGTTTATCACAAGTCACATATAAACCCTACCCTCCCAAACTCGTTGGCTGCCACAAAATCCCTACAAAGTCCTTAGGCAGAGGGGCAGGATCAGGTAACTCAGTCTCCCTCACCTTCCTGCTGATAGTTGTTCCTTCTCCCTACCCCATGGACACAGGCATTGAGCTCAGTCACTTTTCTGGAGTTCCACCAAAAAAAAATGCTCACTCATATAATGTAGCCAATTTGCGGAAATGGAGAAGGTCTACATCACAGAGATGCTAATTACATCCAAAGAAATATTAAGCTGTCCATTCTTCAATTTTTCCTTAGCCATTTCCACCATCCTGGGTTTGGTCTCCTGTCATAATTCTTTGTCCCTCTGTCTCCAACCTTGACTGACTCCGTCTGCCCTTTGCACCACACCACTCACCTCCCCCATCAAATCCTATCACAGAGAGCAATTTGGTCCTTTTTTGCTACCCCTCACCCAGGCCTGCAATGTTCAGTACATATTCAGTCTATCAATGGCTATTTCAACTCCAAAGGGCCTCTGGGAGGAACACTGACTACTCTTTACACCTGATTTAATGCCCATTGATTAATCTTATGAAAGTGTAGCCATCATCATTCCTCAAACTATCAGAATTCCTTTGAATATTCACACACTACTGCTACTGCTACTGCTAAGTTACTTCAGTCGTGTCCAAATTTGTGTGACCCCATAGATGGCAGCCCACCAGCCTGCCCCGTCCCTGGGATTCTCCAGGCAAGAACACTGGAGTGGGTTGCCATTTCCTTCTCCAGTGCATGAAAGTGAAAAGTGAAAGTGAAGTCGCTCAGTCATGTCCGACTCATAGAGACCCCATAGACTGCAGCCTACCAGGCTCCTCCGCCCATGGGATTTTCCAGGCAAGAGTACTGGAGTGAGGTGCCATTGCCTTCTCTGTCACACACTACTAACACAGGTAATAAATAAAAAATTTATTGCAAACAATAAGATACCACTACACATCAATCTGAATGGCCAAAATCCAGCACAATCACAGCCCCAAATGCTTAAGGGTGTGGAGCAATGGGAACTCTCATTCATTGCTGGTAGAAGTGTAAAATGGTTCAGCCACTTCAGAAAGCAGTTTGACACTTTCTTACAAAACTAAACATAGTTTTACCACATGATCCAGCGATTGTACTCCTTGGTATTTACCCAAATGAGTTGAAGATAAACAAAAACCTGCACATGAACATTTATAGCAGTTTTATTCATAATTGCCAAAACTTGGAGGCAACCAGAATGTCCTTTGTAGGTAAATGGATAAATAAGTTGTGGTACACCCAGATGATGGAATAACATTCAGCACTAAAAGAAAAATAATGAGCCATCAAGGTGTGAAAAGATACAGTGGTGGTTTAGTCTCTAAGCTGTGTCTGACTCCTATGACCTCATGGATTGCAGCCTGCCAGGCTTCTCTGTCCATGGGATGCTCCAGGCAAGATTGCTGGAGTGGGTTGCCATTTCCTTCTCCAGGAGATCTTCCCAACTCAGGAATCAAACCCGGGTCTTCCTGCATTGTAGGCAGATTCTTTGCCAACTGAGCTATGAGGCTTGAATACATGTTACCAAGTGAAAGAAGCCCAGCTGTAAAGGCTACATACTGTATGATTTCAACTATATGACATTCAGGAAAAGGCAACAGTACAGAGGCAGTGAAAGGGCCCATGGTTGCCAAGGGCCGGCACCGGGGGAGAGATGAATAGACAGAGCTCAGAGGGTTTTTAGGGCAGCAAAGCTACTCTGTGTGGTGACACAATGGTGATACAGAGCCTTATACATTCGTCCAAACCCATAGGGCACAATCCACCAAGAGGGAACCCTAATGTAAACAATGGGCTTTGGGTGATGATGCTGTGTCAGGGCCGGGTCACTGATTACAGTACCTCTACCTGCTGCTCTGGCGGGGGATGTGGACCGTGGGAGACCGCATCTGCTTGGGGTACAAGGGGTAAATGGAACTCTCTACTTCCCACAGTTTTGATATGGACCTGAAGCTGTTATGAAATGGAATTCTTTTTTTAATAAATTCATTAATTTAGGACTTCCTTGGAGGTCCATTGGTTAGGAATCCGCCTGCCAGTGCAGGGGACATAGGTTCTATCCCTCCTCTGGGAGGATTCCACGTCCCTCAGGGCAACTAAGTCCATGCACCACAACTACTGAAGCCCGTGTGCCCTAGAGCCCACGCTCTGCAGAGGGAAGCCACCACAGAGAGAAGCCCAAGCACTGCCTCTAGAGAGTAGCCCCCACTTGCCTAGAGAAAGCCTGCACAGCAGTGAAGACCCAGGGCAGCCAAAAGTAACACAAATAAATAAAAATTCATTCATTTAGCACATTGGATTCTCACAAACATTTATCACTGATTGCAAACTTAAAGTAATACCTCCAAACATCTAATTAAATTTACAAATGTAACATAGCAAATCCTCTTTACAGCTCTCAATGTATTAAATACACAAAATATTATAATCCCAAAGCTGTTTACTACCCTTACATCAAAACCTGTTATAAAAGTACTAATATTGTGGATTTCACTTTGTTTCTTCTCCTGAATTCTGCACCTTCCTGGGGTGCCAGTTTTGACACTTTCCTAGGATTTCAGTGATTTTTACCAAGTACTATTTTTAGCTTTCTAAGGATTTTAACAATTTTACCAGACCACAAGAAAAAGAAAAAGCACCACCTCAAACTGCTGGAGTTGCAAAATCTGGGAGGTTGAACAATTCATTCTAAGTCAGGATGTCAGGCTAGGGGTTGCAAAGGAGACTAAATCAGGTCAGGAAGCTTCCTTTTCATAACTGTTCTTTGTTTCTTCAATAAGACTTTTTAAGTCCACACCTTTGGGGAAGGTTTTCTGTTTGACGGCATTGAATTTTCCCCCTCAGATGAGATGAATTCTCATCTTGCTTGGCCAGCATTGACCTAACCCATTGTCCTGTCCTCATGATGAATTGACCTGGTCTGTTAGCATTATTAAAAATGCACATCCTCTTGCTGGTGTTGTGTTATAATTTATAGAGACTGTCTCCAAATTTCACTCCCTAAGGGAGCAGGCAGTGGGTCTGTAGTTTCAGCTCCTGTCTAGGACCCCATGGAACATGGGGTAACCACCTTTACTCAGTTGGCCTGTATCATCCCAAGGCAGAGAAACTGCAGCCTGGACGGTGCCTACTTTTTCTTATACAAGTTGGCTAACTCAGTGTTCCCTGCATTTATTCTTTCCTGCTTTCACAGATAGAAACAAAAATATATCTATCCTTGGTAAACAGATATATAATTAATAGAAGAAAGAAAAGACCTGTTTACATGAAATGCCCCACTTACTAAAGTCAATACAAAGCAACACACGCCATTACAGTCACTGTCCTTTTGTTCTCAAACCACTACTCCATATGCTTGGAGAGTTTTGAGAATTATCTTGAACACATTCTTTCTGTGGCTTGACTTGTTTTAATTAATGCCCTAATGTCAAAGCTTGGCTCCAAAGCCCCTTTGTTTGGCTCCTTTGTCCTTGCAGCACCGCCCTTGACATTCTTGAAAGCATTCTTGATTTCTGGCAACAACAAGATGTTCCAGACCCATCCTAATTTTTTTCCAGCCTCGATACCTGGAATCAACTGCATCCGTGGAATCCTCATTCCTGTGAGTGATATCAGAGCTCACAACCTGGGAGCTTGAGGTGCATGTGAGCACTGGGGGGAATGAGGGACGGGGGCAAGAGTGCCACCTTCATGGTAACAAACAGACAAATATTTCTTTTTAAGGTAATGTGTTTATATTACTTTTTCTGACTGAACACAACATGCTTTGTAGCTTCTACTTACTTTTCTCACAGTAGGAGTCATCAGTGACCACTGAACCTTTTTCTGCAGCTCTCAGCTATTCTCCCCATCCTTTCCTGCAAGAGAAAGGGAGGTGGACAGAGATTTACTTGCCCACTGATACAATTGATGCCCCTGCCTCCCTTATCCTTAGGAGGGTGCTGCCCTGCAATGATCTGGTTTTCAACTATTTTCTCCATTGTGCATTCCAAGGGAGTGGCGTGGGGCACAAGATTGACTTTGTGTTTTGGATGAATTCCCCTTGTTTTGAGAATGGACAGGATAGAGGTAGGAAGATCATTGAAGAGTCTGTTGTGGCAGATCAGAAAGAAAGCCTTGAACCAAGGGAGCAGCAGGAGAAGTAGGGAGGAGGACAGGGATTTGGGGGTTATTTGGTGTCTGGATAATAGAAGAGAAAAGGGTACAACCTGTGTGTCTGGTTCTAGCCTCTGAGAGTATGGTGGTACCAGTCACTGAGAGAGAGAGAGAGATTGAATACCAGGGGTCTGGGGCGAGTATGACTTTGACCTATTGAGTCCAAGATGTTTCCATTAAGATGGAAACCAACAGTCAGTTTCAGCTGGACATGGGGGTCAGAATTTCTAGCATGAACCACAAGCAGAGAAAGCCTCCCAAGCTAAAAGCAGGTGGTTTGGGGCTGTCTGTTGCCAAAGAGTATTCTCCAGGGGCTGTCCACAGCTTGGGCTGTTTTCTTGGGAAGACTTGGAGACTTGTCTGTTTTTCTAATTTTTGTTTTGTCTGAGTCCTTGCCAGGAATCCCTGATGTTTTTACTTAACACCAGAGTCCCAAAACCAAAATAAGCAAACAGCCCAAGAGGCTGAGACCCAGAGAAGGGGCCAGCCACCTCTCCCCATCGCTAATCCTAGAGAAAAGGTAAGGGTGATGGAGACCTGGAACCAAGGTGACAGAGGCTTCTGGAGCAAACCCTGGCCATTCCAGGAACTGATCTTCCCGTGTTTGCCTAGTAGGTTCTGGAGTCTCTGGAGGAAGCACAGAAGTGAGGAATAGAGGGGGCTGTGCAGAGAAAGACCTTCTCCCATTGTCTAAGCATCCGCTGTGGTGGTGCATGGAGCATCATGTGACCTGAGCATCACCTGCCCCCAAGAGTCCACCTTGGCTGAGACAAGACACTACAGCTTCTTTCCTGACTCTCTGCAGGACTGTGCTCATCTGAGAGTGTTGTTTGAGTTGAGACGGCACTAGGCAGCCTGTTCTCACTCAGGCTCTGGACACGGCAACTTGAATCTCAGCTGTTTGCCTAATCGAGTGTTAGGTTATATTTTCCCCTCTCCTGATTATAGGAAATTGCCACATGTAATCAACACTCTCACCCTCATCACTGTTCTCTACTCTGAGCCAGAGAAAGTCAGACCTGGAAAAGGATCACTCCCCAAGCTAACAGCTAGTCCAGGGGCCCTGTCTCCAGCTTCATTTCTCACCTTTCCCCAACACAAACCCAACCAAGTGAGTTCTGTCTCCTCACTGGCCCCCCACTCACTCCACACATTCCCTTCTTCTGCCCATCTTCCTGCCTGAGTTTCCACCATCTCCTTGAGCAAGTTAATTTTCCCCCTTTCTTTACACCAACTGGGGTCTCACCCACACTTTGGAGCTGAACTTGGCCCTCATTGCATCCAGCCCACTCTGATGGGGACCTCATCACTTCTTCACACCAAAGTAGAGTACAGTCCAGACCCCTCCTTCCTACAGCTTCTTGCACAGTTGGAGGTACAACATCAACTTTAAAAATGACAAGTATGGGAATTCCCTGGTGGTCCAGTGGTTAGGATTCAGGCCTTTACTGCCGGGGACCCAGGTTCAGTTCCTCGTTAGAGAACTAAGATCCCACAAGCCATGCTGTGCAGCCAAAAGAAATAGATAAAGAAAATAAAAATAAAATGACTACTACAGTTGGGAAGAGTAAGAAATTTAGAGGAAACCCCAAGTACACTTAGCCCTTTGCCTTCTTTTTTTTTTAAGAAAGCTTTTTAAAAAATATTATTTTTTAAAATTTATTTGTCTGTGCCAGGTCTTACTTTCAGCCTGAAGGATCTTTCATTGCAGCACGTGGTGTCTAGCTCCCCAACCTTTTTACAAACATAGCCAAGGGAGAGGGCTGAGTTTTCAGAGCCAGAGACAGTGCATAAATCTCAAGATGCCTGAGACCTAGGGAAGATGGCTTCCCTGGTGGCTCACTTGGTAAAGAATTCACCTGCAATGCTGGAGACTAGGGTTTGATCCCCAGGTCGGGAAGATCTCATGGAGAAGGAAATGGCAACCCACTCCAGTATTCTTGTCTGGGAAATCCCATGGACAGAGGAGCCTGGTGGGCTATAGTCTACAGGGCTGCAAAGAGTCAGACATGATTTAGTGACTTAACCACCACCACTGTGACTTAATTCCCTATTTGATGGTGACTGGGAAGCCAGCTTTGTGAGCTGGGCTGGTGCAGACAAAACTGAGACAAAAGTTGACCTTCCTCCAGTTTCTCTGCCCCCCATTCCACCCACCCCTTCATATCCCGCTGGCCTCTCTGCCCTTCCAAAAGAAATGTATGGACAAAGATGTCCATCGTATGATTATTTATAAAAGTGAACATTAATCTTCAACGACTGGGGAACAATTTAACCATGCCTCAAAAATGTGATAGAAGACTCTACAGATGTTAGAATGGATCAGCATGAAGATGAGAGTATGGAAAGATGTCTGTAGGCTACTTCTGAGCGAAATAAGCAGAACACAAAATTGTAAACTCTGTATTTCTCTGGCTGAAGGTTAAAAAGATTCATAGACGAACTGTGTAAAAGGAGTAGGTAGGATTGTGCCTTGGACTGTTGTCTCTTTAAATTCCTTCAATGTTACTGTAATGTTGTGTTAATAATAAAAATGTCATATAAAATTAAAGTGCCAGTCCACTGTCCCATTCCAAGTAAGTTCATGACAAGCTGATCCTGGCCTGTGCTTTCCTTCCCCTAGTTATGAATTTGGCTCAGAAAGAAGCCTCTTGGGAAGGAGAGGAGCCTCCTAAATTGAAGATGAGACACTAGGAGGTGAGGTCGTGGATGGGGAGAATGCAGCAAGGTCTCTGCTGCCCTAGCACCTGGTATGTCCCCTCACTGGGCTGGAGAACTTTGGGGCTCTTCTGGCCATAGTGACCACTGCACTTTTCTGGACTCCTCCCATGGGCAGGGTCCCCTGGGGTCAAGAGCCTCCATAGCCACCATGGAGGCTACAGACAGACCAGGCTCTATCCAGGCTATGGTACGGGCTACAAAGGCAGGAAGAGAGTCCCTGCAGTCCCAGAAGCTGAGGAGGATTTTCACAGATGAAGAAGAGCTCAGATTTGGCTGAACTGAAACAGATGAGGCCCGTGCCGGGAGGCAGGTGCTCCAGGAGAGAAAGCACGGACTCTGCAGACTGAGGTTAAATCCCAGCGCCATCATTGACTACCCAGGTGATCTGGAGCAAGCTATTAACCTCCCCAAAGCCTTAGTTTTATTGTCTGTAAAATGGGCATTAATGATCCATACAGGATTAATTCTCCTAAGTATTAAGAGAGGCCAAAGAACATGAAAGTACAATGCCTACTCATGGGAGGCACTCAATAATATTGGTTTCCCATATACACTACCACATGTGAAATAGATAGCCAATGGGAATTTGCTGTATGACTCAGGGAACTCAAATCTGGTGCTCTGTGACAGCCTAGAGGGGTGGGATAGGGTAGGAGGGATTCAAAAGGGAGGAGAATATGTATACCTATGACTGATTCATGTGATGTTTGGCAGAAACTAACACAATATTGTAAAGCAATTATCCTTCAATTAAAAATAAATAAATTTTAAAAAATAATATTGGTCTCCAACTTCTATTATTGGTACAGCTGGAGGGGAACCCAGGGCAGTCTGTCTCCAAACCCATGATGCTCCCACAGAACCACTTGATGGGAAAGACAGAAAGAGTCTGTGAATTGGGGCAAAAGGCATAGAAATGCCAGGCGGTTTCCAGAAGAGTACAAGATGAGAGCAGCCCTGAAAATAATCTCTCTGGATAGGGCTCTTTCTTCTAGATTTTCACCCCACACTTGTTTGCATTTTATCACCACCATTGGCGTCAGTCTGGGCATCACAAAATCTGTTTCCACTGAGTTGGGCGCTCTCTCCAAAGCTTCTTGCCCCCAGGTCAGACAGAGTTCAGGGAGGGGCGTGGTGGCCCCACACAAGCTCTCTGATCAAAGTCAAGGGTGATCTTGCAATGTTTTGACCAGCTGTGCCAACCCAGTGCCTAAACTGTGAAATGAATGCCAGAGGGAGTCTCCATGAGTGCCAGCTGCCCTGTGTGATAGGAAGGGCGTTGGATTAGGATTCGGGACCCTGGAGCAGGGTTCATAGCCTGGTCCCACCCCCACCGTTTATTACATGTCCTCAGGCAAGTACCTTGCCTTTTCTGATTCTGATGAGCTAACTGAGGGCTTTGGGCTTCATCAGAGGCACATTACTACCACCACCTGGAGACCTACCAAACCCAACCAGGCCAGGGACTTCCCTGGTGGCCTAGTGGTTAAGGCTTCCCACTTCCACCATGCTTCCCTGGCTCAGACGGTAACGAATCTGCCTGCCAAAGCAGGAGGCCCAGTTTTGATCCCTGGGTCAGGAAGAGCCTCTGGAGGAGAAAATGGCAACCCACTCCAGTATTCTTGCCTGGAAAATCCCATGGACAGAGGAGCCTGGTGGGCTACAGTCCACAGGGTCACGAAGAGTTGGACACAACTGAGCAAGTAACACACACTTCCACTGCAGGGGCACAGGTTCGATCCCTGGTTAGGGAAGTAGGATCCCGCATGCAGCACAGCACAGCTGAAATAAATAAATAAAGATTCTTATTCTTCAAAAATTTAAGACATTTAAAACAAAAACAAAAAACACCCAACCAAGCCATAGGACTCCCAGGCCCCCGGAGAGAGTCTAATTTCATTGGTCTGGGGCAGTCTGGGATATGGAGATGTTTTTTAAAGATCTCTAGCCTTTTTTTTCAAACGTGGCCACACCTGAGAGTCCCTGGGGCATTATTTGTTTGTTTGCTCTTTATTGACATAGAGTTGATTTACAATATTGTGATAGTTTCAGGTATACAGCATAGTGATTCAGTGTTTTTGCAGATTAGACTCCATTATAGATTATTATAATGAGTATAATTAATTCCCTGTACTATACCTTATCTATTTTAAATATGGTTTCTTTAAATAGGGTTTCTGCAAACTATTCTATAGGTTGTATCTGTTAATCCCATCCCTCTGCTCTTCCCTCTCCTTTTTGGTAACCACAAGTTTTGTTTCCTATGTCTCTGAGTCTGTTTCTGTTTTGTATATACATGTGTTTTATTTTTTTAATTCCACATACAACTGATATTACCATATAGTATTTGTCTTTCTCTTTTTCTTTGACTAATTTCACTAAGCATAATGCTCTCTTGGTCCGTCCACATTTCTGGGGCATTTTAAGTACTGACTCCTGGGTCCCACCTCCAGCCATTCTGCTGTGAGATGAAGCCAGGCATTGCAGTTTTCGAAGCTCCCTCAGGTGATTTGAATGTGCAGCAAAACGCATCTCACCTGGTGGCCTCTCTACAGGAGGCTGACATCACACTGGCTGGTGATGCTTTCTGGGCTTTGTCAGATTTTCATTCCTTCTGAGTCTGGGAGGAAACAGAACCAGGAGTGACCAGAGAGGCCCAGCCCAGTGGCAGAGCTGAGATCTCTGTGACTGGCAGAGGGGCCCTGGCTGAGAGAGGGTACCGGTTGCCTTCTGCCTGCCTGCCCCAGGCAAGATGAGTGCTGGCTGGACACAGGCGTCATGGGGCCGTGTGTCTATGGCCACCATCCCTCCAGCAGCAATTGCAGAAACTCAGGAGAAGGGCATGAGTACCACACGCAACTGATGCTGGAGACTTGGGTCTCCAAACGAGTCATGGTTTGAGTCCCCTACTCTACTCCCCAGGTGAGTCCCCTACTCTTTCCACTCACTCGTTTTTTCATACATGTTTTTGGCCATTTACCAAGCACTCTGCTGGGCCCAGCAAAAACAGGTGAATTGGTGTAGGTGATCGCCAGGCAGGAAGGGCAGGGAAGGAGAAAGTTCAGGCAGAGGTACAGACCAGGCAGAGGCCAGGGACTGTAAGTGGTGAGATAATAACGGCTCGAGGGAGGGAAAGGCGGGAGCCCAGTCAAGCCTCGGGCACCGTGCTGAGGAGCTCAGGCTTTATCCTAGTGAGTCCTGCTTTCCAGGCACAGGAGCCTCACACCAAGTAGTGTCAGGGTCACAGGACAAACCGTGCTATCCTCTCTGCCTCCAGCTGCTCTCACGAGATGGCTGCTTCAAGGAAATTAATGCTGGGAGTCCCTGGGTCTGTCTCCAGGCCTACCAAGGCGGCCCTGAGGTGCCTGTCCCACCGCAAGGGTGCCTCTCTCTCAGCCCTTGTGAAGGCATCCTCTGTCTAGCACTCCCCAGAGCCCAAGAAGCGTCCCCTGAGCACCTGTGGGTGGCTGCCGAGGCTTCTCCAAGAGGACCTCGCCACATGGGCCTCAGCTGCGTGCAGGCCTCTCCTCCCAGGCTGAGAGAGCACTTGGGGAGACCACCGCATCCCTTGTGTCTGTTGACCTTCCTCCTGGGATTCCCCAGAAGTGCTCAAAGCCCGCCTCCCTGCAGACAGCCACCCCAAGCCCTGCCTCTACCCTCTACCCAGGATGAGCTCTCCCCTGAGGGGGATCCACAGCCCGTGCTAGCAGTGGGCTAGCAGACCCCCTGGCACTCCGAATCCTGGGACCCCCCCATGCACTGCTGGCCACTGGGAGCACTCAAGACAGGAAGGTAAGCCAGAGAGTGACTTGTGTTTTCCTCTGTAAAAAAAAAAAATATATATATATATATATATATATATATATATATATATGGGAAATTGAAGATGGTGTTACGTTATAAATTACATGTTGCAATTTTTTTTAAATGAAAAAAAAAAGATTTCAGCAAGTGAGATAAGGTGGTATCAGCACCACAGCAACCACCTTCAGCTGTTAGCACATTGCAGCTTGAAAGTAACTTTGCTGGCCTTTTATCACACGATTCACAACTAGCCTATGAGACAGGAGTCAAGATTTTCCCCATTTCACAAGTGAGTAAATGGAGGCTCAGAGAGGTTGGGTGACTTGCCCAGGGTTGCACAGCTAGGACAAAGAATGGGAATCTAAACATTTTGGCTCCAACATACTGGCTATATCAAGCTGCTGACAGCCTTTTTAAAACTATGAAGTGTTACACAAATGTCAGGCATTAATAATTATTATCACTTCCACCGTGTGGAGCTTGGCTTGAAGCCCCTACGCAGCCCACACTTCAGCTCTGCTGCCCTGCACATGCTCCTCTTTCCACTCGCCTGTCCCCAGCTGGCCTTCGATGAAAACGCGCCATCAGGAGTGGGTAGAGCTATCTTGAGATTCTCCTGGCCAAGGCTCCAGGCTCCCAGCAAAATGTGAATCCCTGCCTGGTTTTACGTAAGTCTTGTACTGTCTGGCTTTGTACTGTCCTGACTCCGAGTGTGTCCAGAAACACTGAGGTCTCGCAGGGTGCCTCCACTGTTCCAAAGGCAATACTCATGGAGTGGGACACACGGAATGGATGAGGGCAGCCTGTCTGATGCGGCGTGAGGCTCGGAGGTGACCACCCCTGGAGGATGCTCCCGTAGGCATCTCAATGGCTCAGAGCCATTCCAGCTTCTCAGCACAGAGCTTTAAAGCTTCCCCCATGGTTAGCTTTTGCTGGAACCTGAATTCCCTCTTCCTAGTGTTGGGAGAGATGCAGTAATGTAGAAGACAGGGAGAAGCAAGTGGGGGAAGGTTCTGGGGATTGGGAAAGTCAAATACTCCCTCAGAAACATTTCAGTGTATAAAGGCTGAGAAACATATGGATTGAATTTTCCCAAAGAATACACAAAGAATTTAAAAATTAAAGGGCTAGGGTGGAGGTTGGATTTTTTTTTTTTAGATGATTGGCTGTTTTTCCCCCAGAGCATATTTTGGGGAATTTTATTGGCAGCCAAACCACTTACAGCATCCTGAGATATTAACCAGACATGGAGTCATCCAAGTGACCTATCACCCAGCTCGGCAGTTTAGCAAGCTGTCTGTCTCTCCCTGTTTCTGAGCACACATTCCTGCCTGCTCCACACCCAGAGGCTGAAGAGATACAAGGAGATGATGACTGCAGGTATTCCCACTGCCAGTTGGTACCCTTTGACTGTGGTCTGCAGGGGCTGGGGATCCCTCAGTGTGAGCTCCAGACTATTGGCTAATAAAAGTCAGGCGGTGACGGTGAATCTGGCCTGAACTTCTCTGTGGTTCAGTTTCATCATCTGACAAATGGGAATAATAAAAGCGCTTATCTCATATTTAATTACTAAGAATTAAGTGGACATGTAAAATGCTTAGTTCTGTGCCTTGCAAACTTTGGCACTCAAAAAAACTAGTAAAAATAATAGCAATTATTATTATTACTATATGATATATACATATATATCAATACCTAGAGTGGAGTTCTTTAGGACATTATGAAGGCAACCAAAGGATTCATTAACTATTCATTAAATATTTCTTGAAGGCCTGATATATCAGTCAAGGTCAGCTAGGTTATTTTGCAATAACAAACATCCCCATCTTCTCAGTAACTCAAAACAACAAGGTGTCTTTCTTGCCAACATTAGGTACCTCAGGTTGCAGGGGCTCAGCTCCACCCAGTCCTAAGGGATGTGGGCAAACATACCGCATGAAGGGGGCAAGTCACATTGACTCCAGAACGCCCCTTTTGGAGGCAGCACATGTCACCTTTTGAAGAAGGCGATGGCACCCCACTCCAGTACTCTTGCCTGGAAAATCCCATGGACGGAGGAGCCTGGTGGGCTGCAGTCCTTGGGGTCGTGAAGAGTCGGACACGACTGAGCGACTTCTTTCACTTTTCACTTTCATGCATTGGAGCAGGAAATGGCAACCCACTCCAGTGTTCTTGCCTGGAGAATCCCAGGGACGGGGGAGCCTGGTGGGCTGCTATCTCTGGGGTCGCACAGAGTCGGACACGACTGAAGCGACTTAGCAGCAGCAGCAGCAGCAGCAGCAACAACAAGTCACCTTTAATTCACATTTCAAGAGCCAAAACAAATCCAATGGCCATTTCAGGGGAGTGGGGAGAGTCTGGTTCTACTCTGAGCCAGAAGGGGCAGAACAGGAAGAGGCAGCAGAGACAACAAAGGAATCTTATCAACCAGCTGCCCCTCTTGGTGCTTGGGATGTAACAGTGAACAAAACCCTGCCCTCAGAGAGCTTATCATCCAGTGAAGGGAGAAAAAGAATAGACGTAGTAAATTGAGGGCTACAGTTTGTTTTAGTTTTTTTTACTTTTATTTATTGGAGCATAGTTGAATCACAATGTGAGTTAATTTCAGGTGTACAGTATAGTACCCCTGTACAGACTCAGCTATTCATGCATGCATGCGTGCTAAGTTGCTTCAGTCATGTCTGACTCCTGCGACCCTATGGACTGTAGCCTGCCAGGCTCCTCTGTCCACGGGATTCTGCAGGCACAAATACTGGAGTGGGTTGCCATTTCCTTCTCCAGGGGATCTTCCCAACCCAAGGACCAAACTTGGGTCTCCTGCATTGCAGGTGGATTCTTTACCACTAAGTCACCAGGGAAGCCCTATACATATACATATATTCATTCTTTCTCAGATGCTTTTCCAATACAGGTTATTACAGAATATTGAGTAGAGCTTCCTGTGCTATATAGTAGGTCTTTGTTGGTTATTTATTTTATACATAATAGTGTGTATCTTAATTCCAGTCTCCTAATTATTCCTCTCCACTCCCTGCCCCATTTTCCCCTTTTATAACCATAAGTTTGTTTTCAAAAACTGTGACTCTGCTTTTGTTTTGTCAATAAGTTAATTTATATCATTTTTAAAATTAGATTCCACATCTGAATAATATCATGATATTTGTTTTTCTCAGTCTGACTGACTTAGTTTGATAATCTCTAGGTTCATTCATGCTGCTGCAAATGGCATTATTTCATTATTTTTAATGGCTGAGTAATCCCAAAATATTTCAAGCTAGGCTTCAGCAGTATGTGAACTGAGAACTTCCAGCTGTACAAGCTGGGTTTTGAAGAAGCAGAAGAACCAGAGATCAAATTGCCAACATTAGTTGGATCATGGAGAAACCAAAGGCATTCCAGAAAAACATGTTCCTCTTTTTCATTGACTACGCATGAAGCACCAACTATGCACCAAGAAGCATGCTAGTTCATTTCAAGAACTTCTGCTGAATCAGCTACAAACCCATCTATATTAGTCAATCTGTTGTTCCGTCTTTAAGTCATGCCTGACCCTTTGTGACCCCATGGATTGCAGCACACCAGGCTTCCTGTCCTTAGTCAACCTAGGGTGCCATAACAAAAGGCCATGGTCTGAGTGGCTGAAACAATGGAAATTTTCTTTTCTCACAGTTTCTGTAGACTGGAAGTCCAAGATTAGAGTGCCATCAGTCAGATTCTGGCGAGGTTCTTCCTTCTGGCTTCCTGATAGCCACCTTCTCATTGTGTCCTCATGCAGTGAAGAGGAAGAGAAAGAGGGTGCTCTGGTGTCTCATCCCCATCTTGCTGCTGCTAAGTCACGTCAGTCGTGTCCGACTCTGTGAGATCCCATAGAGGGCAGCCCACCAGGCTCCCCCGTCCCTGGGATTCTCCAAGCAAGAACACTGGAGTGGGTTGCCATTTCCATCTCCAATGCATGAAAGTGAAAAGTGAAAGTGAAGTTGCTCAGTTGTGTCCGACTCTTCGTGACCCCATGGACTGCAGCCTACCAGGCTTCTCCATCCATGGGATTTTCCAGGCAAGAGTACTGGAGTGGGGCACCATTGCCTTCTCCACATCCTCATCTTATAAGGGCACTAATCCCATCATGAGGGCCCCATCCTCATGATCTCACCTAAATCTAATTATCTCCCAAATTAGATAAATCTAATTATCTCTCTTCTGGCACATGGGCTAAGAAGTTGCATCTTGCAAGTTGCAGAGTGAGGGCTTGTTAGCTGTGGCACAGGGGTTCAGTTGCCCTGGAGCATGTGGGATCCTCCCAGACAAGGGATCAAACTGGTACCCCTTGTATTACAAGGTGGACTCTCAACCACTGGACTACCAGGGAAGCCTGGTTTTCTCTGTTGTAATGCCACATGTGGGGTGTGGAAATCATTGATGAGATGGGGCACCCTTGTACTTGTGCCCTAGCCTCTCCAAGGGTACCATACAGCCAATGAGCTACCATCATATTGGTGGTTACAGCTTCAACCTATGAATTTGGCAGGGGGACACAGACATTCAGTCCATAACACATCTAACCAGGTCATCATCTGCAAGATTATTTTTAATGAGAGTCCTCATTAAGGTCCATGCTTCAATTCAGCATGTATTATTGCACAGATCCTGCAGACTGGTGACCACACTATTAAAGAAATGAGACCATTTCTTTGCTGAAGGCTTACAAATTGTGTATTTAATAATCTTCTCAAAAGGTTTTGCCAAGTTTCAGGTAGGTTGATATTGGAATCTACCTCTTGTCCCAGTTTTTAAAAATTAGTTTAAAGTCTACCCATCTCCTGGCATCTCTTGCCTTTTCCAAGACTCCTCAAAGAGGACCAATCAGAGTTTGGGGATATTCTTTGCAGGTTCTGCCCTTGCTCTGGGTGTATCTGAACTAGATTAAAGGTGCCAGGAACTCCCTTCCTTGTGTAACTGGATAATTTCTTAATAATTTCTCCTTTGAATGTCCTGATCCCAAGATTGGTGAAGGTAGCTGCCCCCTTATGTGTTCCTATGGGAGTTTTGTACAATGAAGCCAACAATAGAAGTACTTACTTGGCTGTCTAGTCCAGAATTGGTTGGAGAGATTATGATAAATACTTTTAATCACAATTGGAAGGGTAGGGGACAGAATTCCCCGAGGCACAAAAAAGAATCATCAGTCAAGGTGCAAGGTAGCAGGACTGAGGAGTGAGGAGGAAGTGAGAAGTCCCAGGTGGTTGGCTGCATGGTACCCTTGGAGAGGCTAGGGCACAAGTACAAGGGTGCTCCATCTCATCAATGAATCCACACCCTACATGTGGCATTACAACAGAGAAAACCAGGCTTCCCTGGTGGTCCAGTGGTTGAGAGTCCACCTTGCAAGGCAAGGGGCACCAGCTTGATCCCTTGTCCGGGAGGATCCCACATGCTCCACTGAACCCCTGTGCCATGCTAACAAGCCCTCGCTCTGCATCCTGCAAGATGCAGCTTCTGAGCCCATGCGCCACAACTGCCGAAGCCTGTGCATCCTGGAGCCTGTGCCCTGCAACTAGAAAGCAGCACCACTCGCTGCAACTAGAGAAAAGCAACGAAGACCCAGCACAGCCAAAACTAAAGAAGGAAACAACTGTTAAAAAAACAACAGAAAACCTTCAAGGGATCACTCTGTGTTCAGACAAGGAGGATATCAGCCACAACCATAATGACCTAGAATTGTGTGACTTTGAACAAGTTCCTACATCTCTCTGGGTCTCAGTTTCTTCATCTGTGAAATGGAGGTGTTAGTAGTATTTGTCTCAGGTTTTGTTATGAGGATTAAATGAGTTCCTATGTGCAAATACTTACACCAGTGCCTGGTGTCTCCCCCAGACTGCCAGCCATGAGACTGAGCCCCATCCAAGCCCCATATGACTGCAGACCCAGTAGACATCACATGGAGAAAGAGCACCTCTCAGGCAGGCCCAGTGAGCCCACAGAAGCATGAGATAATACACTGGGCTTTGGTGGCATTTTGTTTGAGGAATGGAGGTTAGTATATTAACTTTTTTTTAACTGGAGTCAAAATATATATACTGGGCTGCCCTGGCACCTGGGTGGTAGAGAATCTGCCTACCAGTGCAGGAGATGAAGTTTCCATCCCTGGATCTGGAAGATCCCGTGGAGAAGGATCCAGGGGAAGGATCTCCACTCCAGTATTCTTGCCTGGAGAATGCCATGGACAGAGGAACCTGGTGGGCCATAGTCTGTGGGATCACAAAAGAGTCAGACATGACTTAGCGGCTAAGCAACAACAACAAAAATATTCATTACACACAATTTATCATCTTAACTTTTTTAAGTGTACAGGTCAGGGCGTTAACTGCATTCACATTCTTATGCCACCATCACCACCATCCAGCCATAGAATTCTTCTCATCTTCCTAAACTGAAAGTCTGTCCTCATTAAACACTAACTCTCTGTTGCCCCAGCCCTTGGCACCTGCCATTCAACTTTGTGTCTATGAATTCTCTAAGTACTTCATGCAAGTAAATCATATAGTATTTGTCCCTTCGTGACTAGATTATTTCACCAAGCATAATGTCTTTAAGTATCATCCATGGTAGAGCATGTGTCAGAATTTCCTTCCTTTTTAAAGCGAAATAATATTCTCTTGTATGTATGTGTATACCACATTTCATGTATCCATTCATCCATTGATGGACACTTGGATTGCTTCCATCTGTAGGATATTACTTAAGAATAATACTGCCAGGAACATGTGTGTACAAATCTCTCTTCAAGTTTCCAAAGTTTCAGAGTAGAAACCCAGAAGCAGGATTGCTGTATCAAATAGTATAATAATTCTATTTTTAATTTTTTGAGAAACTGCCATACTGTTTACCATAGCAGCAGCACCATTTTAGATTTCCACCAACAGTGCACAAGTGTTCCAATTTCTCCACATCCTCACCAACACACACTGTTTTCTGTTTTTCAGGGTTTTGTTCATTTTGGTAGTAGGCATCTCAGTGGCTGTGAGGTGTTGGGTTCTTTGTTACGCAGCAATAGATAACCAAGACATGGCATTTGCAGTCCTGCTGCTTCCCTAGCTGTCTAGTTACCGTGGGCTCTAACATGGCACGCTGACCTCCCCACACAGTCTACCATCCATTCTTCCCAATTTTTCCTGCTGCCTGAGAAGTCTAGAGTAGGTGGTCCCTGAAGAGACCATTGGAGAAGCATATTGAGAATTTCCCCCAACACTTTTTTCTGAAGAATTAGACACCCTGCCTCCCTGGACTTACGGTAGCATTTTGGCATTGGCTTGCATAGGAAATTCTGAAACTTCAAGGTAGAACCGGGTTTAACTCCATGGCTGGCCACCCTCATTTACCATTGTAGACACAGATCTCATACCCCTGAAGTCTTGTATATTTCTTCACGTGTTCACATATAAATCTAACTTTTAACTGACTCCCACATTCACGTGTTCAGATACAAGGTCAGACCCTTAGAACACAATTACAGTGAAGTTCAGCCAAGGTCAATCTGTCTAGCCGCCCTGGAGCCTTCAGCAGACCTGCAGGCTGGAAGAGATGCCAGCCTGGTGGAAATAGAAGGGAAGGTCCTGGGTGCTGGGATCCCTTGAACAGCTTTCATAAAGCTCTGTGTTCAGGCCTCTTCCCTGATGATTAAACCGGAATCTCTGAGTGTGGAACCCAGGAATCTGTATTGATTGGTAACTCCTACATATACCAGCCAAGTTTGAAAAGCAAAAAATTTTCATCTACCATCAAACATGGGCCTAGAGCAGAGATTTTTTTTTTAAACTGGGGCAAAATTCACATGACATAAAATTAACCATTTTAAAGTGTCCAATACAGTGGCATTTACTACATCCACCATGTTGTGCAACTACCGTATCTACCCAGCTCATTTTCGTCACCTCAAAAGGAAAGCCTGTACACATCAAGCTAGCATTCCCCCCAGCCCCTGGCAATGGCTAGTCTGCTATTTCTACCCAAGACATGCCCTTTACTTGGAGAGAGCTTCTGCACACGTTTACCAGGTGATTTGGAAGATCAGTCAAAGTGCCCAATCTTCAGAGTGGAATGAATCACTCCCTCATCTGATTTCCCATGAAACCTTGTGCACACATTCTGCTATTTGTCTTATATATTGGGGCACCTTCGTGGGTTTGTCTTTTCACATTCACATTGGAAATTCCCTTACAGAAGAGTCAGATCTGCACCAGAAATAGTAATAAAAACAGAGGCACCACTAAAAATATTTGCCAGCCATCGCAGACAGAGAATGAACTTATGGTTGCCAGGGGGGAAGGACTGGGGGTGGGGGGAAGAGTTAGAAAGTTTGGGATTGACGTGTACATACTGATATATTTAAAATAGGTAATCAACAAGATCCTACTGTATAGCAAAGGGGAAAAGATTATTTACCAACCAAAAAAAAAATCTGTTTCTGTGGAACCTAATCTGGATATTTCATATAAATGGAACCATTTGATGTGACCTTGTGTTTTCAACTTTTTTCACTTAGCATATGTTTATCATGTTGTAGCATGTATCAGAACTGCATCCCTTCTTATAGCTGAATAATATTCCTTTGGGTAGATAGAGACGTTTTGTTTATCCACTCATCAGTGAAAGGATATTTAGGTTTTTTCTGCCTTTTAGCTACTAGGAATAATGTGGCTATGAACATTCATGCACAAGTTTTTGAGAATCTGTGTTTTATTATCTGGAGGGTCTCTATCTAAGACTGGAATTCCTGAATCATATGGTAATTCTATGTTTAACTTTTTGATGATCCGCTAAACCATCTTCCACAGCAGCTGCGCTATTTTGTATTCCCACCAACAACCTATGAGGTTTCCAATTTCTTCACATCCTCGTCAACACTTGTTATTTTTCATTTTTCTTTTTTGTTATTATTACAGCAACTCTAGTAGGTGCGGAGTGGTATCTCATTGTGGCTTTAATTTTCATTTCCCTAATGACTAATGATATTGAGCCTCTTTTCACATGATTGTTGACCATTTGTATATCTTTGGAGAAAGGTTTATTCAAGACCCAAATATTTCATATTCCCCGGTCCTCACAACTGAAAGAAAAGGATTGTGCATGCTTTTAATAGATGAAGAAAAAGAGACTAAGAGAGGTTAGGTTGTCCCAAATCCAACTAGTGATGGAAAGGGAGGTCTACCTGACCCTGAAATTCACACCACACACATACCCCAAACATCTGAGTGTGCGGATGCTAGTGCCAAGTGAGAAGCTGCCCGGTGTGGAGGAGGATGAGCGCACAGCACTGGAGACCCCACGGAGGTCTTCAGGTGGGGAGAGGGCTCACGTGGACTCGCAGCGGCAGAGAAACAGTGTAAGGGGCAGGGCACACTGAAGGGGACCCCGTGCCCAGGTCTGTGTCTGCAGCAAAGACACGGCTGATGTGTACAGCTGTGAGCTACTTGAGTTTCATGCTCTGGGCTCCCTTGGGCCCCAGTAACTCTCCAAGCTTGGCCATACTCTGCTCCAGTTCCGGGTTCTGGGATGAACTCAGACAGACCCAGCCGATTCCAGGGTCACACGATTGGAAGCGGTAAGAGCCCTGCACAAGCCACCGCTGCAGCTGCAGGAAGCCTGGAGGTGTGAGCCGACATTTCTGCTAAACTTCCAGCTTCATCAGAAACCAGTGCCAGAACATGGCTTTGCAGCTGTGCGTGTGTGTGTGTGTGTGTGTGTGTGTGTGTGTGTACATGTACACGGACTCCAACATGGGCCCTTTAAGAATCCAACCTCCACCTCTAAGAGGTGCAAATTGAAATTGGGATTGAGGGTCCATGAGGTGAGAGGAGTTCCGACAATCTGAGGCTGAGGAGAAATAAGGACCAGAGCTGCCCTCAGGCCCTGGCAGGCAGCCTTCAACTCTGGAAATGATGCTGAAATATTTAAGCCTCTCTCTCCTGGGGCTTCCTGTTTCCTATTTGGTCTCTGGTTTCCAAGCAACACATGAATACCCTGCCCCAACTCCTGAAACCTTCAAGCCTCCAAGTGTCCCTCTTAACGCTGAAGTGCACATCTGTAATGAGTTTCCGATCTGTAGGGTCTCCCATCCTTTCTGCTCTCTCCGGAGGACAATAGCAACCGAAGATGCCTTGTGGTTTGAGTGTTTGCGTGTATGTTTCCCCCTTTGTAAGTTCCTTCAGTTTAATAAATCCTGCAAAGTCAGTTTGGCTGGATCTGGTGTGGGGGTGAGGCAGGAGATTTAGGGTTTGATTTAGTAAAGAATCGAGTCTTGGCAGGAGCCCAGCAGCGCAGGGAGAAGGTGAGGGAATAAGTAAGCGGAGTCGACCGGCTGCTGTGCTGTTGGCTGGAAGGAGAGAGGAGCTGCTTTTGCTTTGGGTGACTCTGATGGGCTTCAGGGCACATGAAGCCCTTTTTTAGACGCATGGAGAACCCAGTTTCTGAGTCCAGAGCAGCTGGCAGTGTTGCAGTATAAAACCAAGGGCGGTAGAAATTTGGGGGATTGCCTTAGTTTTTGTTTTGAGCAGGAGAATACAAGATATATAGTTTTCAAAGTTGAATAGCACCTCAGGGCTTCTCACAAAAAACAAGCAAGAGTCCTTAGCCACTTCTATCCCTTTCTAAGCCTCTAACCCCAGGGACAGCCACCTTTATTTCCTATAGCTATTTTTTAATGACCTTCCATATTGAAAAGATTATCTCTTAATTTATTTTTCATTTTAGACATCCTTTATTGCCTTCTACCAGAAAAGATAAGGATTTATCTCTCTACACACCCCCTCCACACACACACACACACACACAGACACACTTCTACTCTCTCACCTTACAGTAAGTTTTGGTTTTTTATTTGTTTTTTTTAATTTTTACAACGTTGTGTTGGTTTCTGCCGTACAACAACGCGAATCAGCCACAATTACACAGTAAGATTTATGGCAATATTTGAAAATCAGTATTCAATATTGTATTATGACTAGGTAAATACCCAGCTGAGGCTTCTGGCCCCAGATTATACTTTTCCATATATACAGCTTCCTCACATCTGCCCCACCCCTACATTGACAACTGCCTTTTTTGTTTGCTTTCTTCTCTACTTATCTATCATTAATTTTTCTCCAAAATGCACTGTGAGCAGACCTCGGACAATGGGCCACTTTTGTGTTTTCTCTGAGACACCAGCCTTGACTCTGACCTGGGCCTGATGGAACACGAGGGGCTGTCATCCAAGGCTTGGCTTCGACCTTACCCTGGAGGTCCCTGTCACCTCCCTCCCAAGATTCTTAAACACCCAATGTTCCCTTTCTTGGCTTCCTCCCTCATTTTGCTGGAACTCCTGCTCCAGTAGCTTCCTGAGACCAGGCTGCCTGGGAGGTGCATCGTCTTACAGCCTACAGGTTTGCAACGCCTTTAGTCTGTCCTTCCGAGATTAAGAGTTTGGCTGGAAATAGAAGCTGTGACTGGAAGGCATGTCTTCCATTATTTCGAATGTATCACTTCCTTGTCTGCTGGTTCTCAGTGCTGCTGGTGAGAAACCTCATCCCTTTCTCACTATTGATCTTTGCTGTGAGTTTATTCCTCAACTTCATAGGATCATCTCTTTATTCTGGATGTTCTGATGATTCAAGATTAAGTACCTGGCGTTAGCTCTATTTTCATTCTTCTTGCTGGTGCCCTGTGGACCTTTCAAGCTGGTGATTCATGGCTTCAGACGCTGAAAATGTTTCCTGTATTAGTTTATTGATAACATCCTCCTCAACTTCCCCTGGTCTCTCCCACTGAAACTTCTCTAGTATATGATGTTTAACCACCCCGTTTTCCATCTCTCTATCTTTTTGTTCTACTTTCTGAGAGATGTCCATGAATTTACATTCTATCCCTCCTACTGAATTTATTTTGACTATCATATTTCCAGAAACTATTTCTTATTCTCTGGGTGTATATGTTGTCCTCTCTTTTGCAGACCCTGATCTTTCTGAGGATCATTATAATCATTTAAGTTTTCTTCTGCGCCTTATATTGTCTTTGTTTCCTTAATTCCTTTCCTGAATTTCTGTTTGTTTTTGTTTGCTTGTTTTGTCTCCATCTTTAAACATTGGGGGTTGTCTGGTATGGATAAAAATACATAATTCAAAAGAGTAAAACATAAACAAGCCTCCCTTCAGAAGCTATATATATATATACACACACACACACATATATATGTATATAAGCTCCCCTCTTAAGGAAAAAAATTAGGTTTCCTTTCAATAAAATACTTTGCTAGGTAAACTCACTAGTGTAAAATTTAAAATCCAAATCAGATTGCATTTTTCTGTACACTATATTTTCTGTTCTTAAAAAGTCCTGACATTCAAGGAATAAAAAATAAGAAACCTTGTGTTAAAACTTTGTTTTCTATTTAAGAAACACATAGAAAACACCCCTTATTCTTGAGTCATCAGATTTGTGAAACCTTATTTTGATAATTATGTTATCATAAATTTATGACCACGTGAATCAAGTGGGCCTTAGAAAGCATCACTATGAACAATGCTAGTGGAGGTGATGGAATTCCAGTTGAGCTATTTCAAATCCTGAAAGATGATGCTGTGAAAGTGCTGCGCTCAATATGCCAGCAAATTTGGAAAACTCAGCAGTGGCCACAGGACTGGAAAAGGTCAGTTTTCATTCCAATCCCAAAGAAAGGCAATGCCAAAGAATGCTCAAACTACCACACAATTGCACTCATCTCACATGCTAGTAAAGTAATGCTCAAAATTCTCCAAGCCAGGCTTCAGCAATATGTGAACCGAGAACTTCCTGATGTTCAAGCTGGTTTTAGAAAAGGCAGAGGAACCAGAGATCAAATTGCCAACATCCGCTGGATCATGGAAAAAGCAAGAGAGTTCCAGAGAAACATCTGCTTCTGCTTTATTGACTATGCCAAAGCCTTTGACTGTGTGGATCACAATAAACTGGAAAATTCTAAAAGAGATGGGAATACCAGACCATCTGACCTGCCTCTTGAGAAACCTGTATGCAGGTCAGGAAGCAACAGTTAGAACTGGACATGGAACAACAGACTGGTTCCAAATAGGAAAAGGAGTACGTCAAGGCTGTATATTGTCACTCTGCTTATTTAACTTATATGCAGAGTCCATCATGAGAAATGCTGGACTGGAAGAAACGCAAGCTGGAATCGAGATTGGCGGGAGAAATGTCAACAACCTCAGATATGCAGATGACACCACCCTTATGGCAGAAAGTGAAGAGGAACTAAAAAGCCTCTTGATGAAAGTGAAAGAGGAGAGTGAAAAAGTTGGCTTAAAGTTCAACATTCAGAAAACGAAGATCATGGCATCCAGTCCCATCACTTCATGGGAAATAGATGCGGAAACAGTGGAAACAGTGTCAGACTTTATTTTCTGGGGCTCCAAAATCACTGCAGATGGTGATTGCAGCCATGAAATTAAAAGATGCTTACTCCTTGGAAGAAAAGTTATGACCAACCTAGATAGTATATTCAAAAGCAGAGACATTACTTTGCTGACTAAGGTCCATCTAGTCAAGGCTATGGTTTTTCCTGTGGTCATGTATGGATGTGAGAGTTGGACTGTGAAGAAGGCTGAGCACCGAAGAGTTGATGCTTTTGAACTGTGGTGTTGGAGAAGACTCTTGAGAGTCCTTTGGACTGCAAGGAGATCCAACCAGTCCATTCTGAAGGAGATCAGCCCTGGGATTTCTTTGGAAGGAATAATGCTGAAGCTGAAACTCCAGTACTTTGGCCACCTCATGTGAAGAGTTGACTCATTGGAAAAGACTCTGATGCTGGGAGGGATTGGGGGCAGGAGGAGAAGGGGGACGACAGAGGATGAGATGGCTGGATGGCATCACTGACTCAAGGGAAATGGGTCTGAGTGAACTCTGGGAGATGGTGATGGACAGGGAGGCCTGGCATGCTGCAGTTCATGGGATCGCAAAGAGTCGGACATGACTGAGTGACTGAACTGAACTAAACTGAATACTATTAGTGGCTCAAAGTCCATGTAAGCCTTTTTTCATGAAAAGCATGGTTTTCAAAACTCAATGTAAATTCCTAGCAGATAAAGATAATTCTACTTGTTGTCTTACTTCTGCAGTAAAGCGATAGTTATTTTAAATATGCACAGGCATGCCTCACTTTATGGCACTTTGTAGATACTGAGTTTTTTACAAATAGAAGATTTGTGGCAACTCTGCATTTTTCAGTGATAAAGTATTTTTTAATTAAGGTGTGTACATTTTTTTTTAGACATGCTATTGCACACTGGATAAACTACAACGTAGTATAACCATACACCAGGAAACAAAAAAAAATTGGGTTTTTGTACCTAGTGACTTGCTTTATTGTGGTGGTCTGGAAATTCCCTATCTCTGAGGTATGCCTGGACAGTGTTTTCCGAGCATTTTTCCTAAAATTTGAACTTAAGGCAAAGTTTGTGTTTGTTGGTTCCCTAATGATTTTCTCCCACTCTGGTGACCCTGGGCTGCCCGGGGGTGACTGAGTGGGTCTTCTCTGAGTATTGGGACTGGGCGTAGGGTCTGCAGGAGCTCTCCACAGAGTGCCTAGGTTGAGATATGCTTCTTTTGTTGGGAGGACCCAAATTTCAATAGCTGTGGGTCTTTTTGCTCAGGCTCATCAGTGTTTCCAGAGAAGAACCCTCCAGTTGCTGGCCTGGAAGTACCTTTAGTTGCTGGACTGCTCAGATCAGGGTGGAAAAAGGGCCCTGGTGCCTCAGAGAATAGTGTCGGGCCTTTCAGTCAATCGTCTTGCCTTCAGCGGGTGCCTTTCTCCCAGTCTGCTGGGCCTTGTGACGTGGAAGGCAGTCTCCTGGTCTGTTTCTGTAGAGAGTAAACGTCTCGTCACCCATGGGGGTGAGGACAGGAGAGGCGGGTTCCGACTCTCCCGGTGTCCTCTGCTGCAGTTAGTCTCCTTTCAAAGCTGTTGACATCTCTTACCTTTGTCTTTGGGAGTCTACACATTTTGTATTTTTTTCTTTCTTTCCTTCTTTTTTTTTTTTTTTTGGTGGCCACACCATGGGCATGCCGGATCTTAGTTCCCTGACCAGGGATTGGACCTCTGCAGTGGAAGCTCTGAGTCCTAACCACTGGACCACCAGGGAAGCCCCAGTATTCCTTGATGAAAGTTCTTAAATAGAGTTTGAGGAGGGAAGAGAGACATACATATGTTTTCAATCCATTTTGTTTAACCCAAAGTTCTCATTTTTCTTCGGGGATGACCAGAGATTGACTATCAGACTCCAGCTCCTTCATGAAGGCCTTCCCAACTACTCATTTATTCACTTATCTATTCATTTATTTAACCACTCTTTTTTCAGTGTCCCAGCTTCAGAGCCTAGTGGAACACTCATGTAAACAGACAGAAGCCAGTGTGACAAGGCTCATACTTCACAGATATGGGACTCAAATCTGGGTTTTTGAATCAGGCCCAGAGCTCTTTCCATATGAGAATCCAAGTTAAAGAGTCATATATACAGTGGGCTCTCCGTACTCACATGTTCCACATCTGCAGATTCAACCCACCGTGGATAAAAAGTTGTGCTTTTTTTAAATTTCCAGATCAAAACTTGAATTTGCAGTGTCCTGGCAACTCTCTGCATAGCATTTACATTGTATTAACAACTAATATACCTACCATTTACACTGTATTAGGTATGATAACTAATCCAGAGATGATTTATAGTACATAGGAGGGGCATCCCTGGTGGTCTAGTGGTTAAGAATCCATCTGCCAATGCAGGGGACACGGGTCCGATCTCTGGTCTGGGAAGATCTCATATGCCTCGAAGCAGCTAGCCCTGTGCGCCACAACTACTGAGCCTGCAGGCCCTACAGACTGCGTGCTCCACAGCAAGGGAAGCCACCGCAGTGAAAAGCCCATGCACCACAGCTAGAGAGCAGCCCCTGCTCAGCACAACAAGAGAAAGCCTGCACAGCAACAAAGACCCAGCACAGCCTAAGTACATATTTAAATAAATCTGCAAGTAAAGTACATAGGATATGCATAGTTTATATGCACACATTACCCCGCTTTATATAAGGGACTTGATCAAGGGATTTGGGGATCCTGGGGGCCCTGGAACCAATCCCCAGTCCCGAGTAGATACTGAGGAGTGGAGGTGATTGTACTGCCTTCCAAAGCGCTGAGCTGGGCAACACAAAAGAAGCTTTCTTCCCTCTGGAGAAGGTGAGCACTCCACTCTGCAGGGCGGGAGGCTGTGGGGAGCTTGGGGGTCATGAGTACAGGAACAGTGGTTGTAGGTTCATCTGTCGTGGGTGCTCTACCAGCGCCAGGACACTGGACAACCCCTTAGACCCCTTCCAATTCTCAGTGCCTTACTTCAGGGCAACCCATCGACCCAAGCTTGAATCGTGTGCCCTGAGCTGAGATTTCTGCTTGGAATGACGTCTACCGGGAGACACTAGGTGGCCCTAGCAGCTCCCCCAGCAGTGTCCTAGCCCATAAAAGTTGATTCTCTCAGTCCCCTGACTTGAAGCTGGATCCTCACTGAGGCTAGAATACTGTTTCCAAATTCTTGATAGGTATTTAACCTCAGCATTCAGGAAGAAGAAACTGAATTCCTGGAAATTCCTGAAACTTTGCCAAATCGTGTTATTCTTGAAATACTTGCAACATTCTTCAGGTTGTTGTTCAGTCACTCATCTTGTCTTACTCTTTGGGACCCCATGGGCCGCAGCACACCAGGCTTCCCTGCCCTTCGTTTTCTATGCTCTTTACTTATTATCATGCATACCTACAATTTTTTGTTTGATATATAAGCAGTGTTAAGTTCAATGGTATTCACGAAGAATCACTGCCTATATAGTGAATATTCAAATACAGGAAAAAGAGCTCATGTTTTGGGCTGTGCTGTATTTGGATAATGTAACATTCAGATCTTCTAGCAAGGTGAACAGTGCTACACAAAACTGTGTTAAAACTGGCAATTTAGCAGACTTAGTTTTGCTTTCAAAACTTGTTATTTCTTGGAATATTACTCGTAGGATTTGAAAAAGGTGTACAAACTATATATACCTATTTATTTATTTTGTTTGCAACAATAACTCAAGTGTTAGAGCCACAAACACACACTCATATCATAACAGCTTTAAGTAAGACAGACTATATAGTGACCATATCTCTCCTATGGCTTCCCATCCCTGTTCCCCAAAACATCGACCTTTACCATCAACTCAGTGTTATCAGCACTTTCTACTGCTGATTTCACTAGATATCAGTGGAATCCTTCACCCCAGTCACGTCTCTGTGTTGGTTGTTAAGCTTCAGTTCTCATAGGAGAAATGTGATACTTTTTCCTGTTTTCCGGATTGATTTTTCTCAGGATTCAGGATTTGGAAAAGCATATTAATTTCCCAAGAAATGCCCAGAAGAAATGTTTGCATAGAAACAGTAGGCTGTAGTTGGTTTTTGCCTGATTTCTAAAGGGACACCTTGTTAAACATAATAATGTCAGATGAGAAATGCAAGGGAAAGGAAGGTGGCAGGTTTGGCCCCAGTTACCCAGTCACTGCCTGTTAGGGGCAGTCCCCTGGATGCATGGCCCCTCAGGCACAAGCAGCCTTTGTTATTCCCCCAAGGGCCTCCCGGGAGCAGTCAGATCACCGACCCCATTCTACTCTTCAGATACAGCATTCAGGGAGCAACAACTATGTACTGAGAAGCATGCTAGGGGCAGGGGACATGTAGATTAGTAAAACACAGCTTCTGTCCTCAGAAGATCTGGTCTCCTCTAAGGACAACTCATAGTAGGGTCTGATGGGGCCAAGGGGGGGCCATGGCAGTGACCCCAGCCTCTATCTCATCCTGTCATCCACAAGCTTCACCTCTTACTCTGGGGAGATCCCAGATATGTTTTCCCCCAGTCACAGCTGAAGTTGCAGCATCGACACCTGTGTGTGCTTTTGTCTCTCTGGGGCACCCAAGAGGAGAGAAGGTAAGGGTAAGTTGAAAGCATCTGTTTTATTCCCTGTGTCTATTGTCTCTACTTGTCAAATAAGTCAAGTTCAGAAGGGCCATATGTTTATTGGAAGGAAGGGCAAGGCCCCAGAGAGGCTGGGGACCCAGGTGTGCTCTGCTTCCATCTGGGAGGGGCAGAAATTCCTCCACCAGAAGCAACACAAGTTGGGTGGTAGAAAGTGAAGAAGGCAAGGCAATTATTCCTGGAAGAAGGAGGAAGTAGAGAAAGAATAAGAGCTTCCAGGCAAGGGTGGATTTAGCATGAAGCTAATAAAGCACAAGCTTCGGGACACCTCACTGGCAAGAACATGGGAGAGCCTTTAGCAATTGCTTAAAATGTATAAAACTTGAAAAAAGGAGGTATATTAACCATTATCAATTAAGACTATCATCTTAGATGATTGATATGTATACACTGGGAAAAGTTTCCCTCTTTGAGTTAATTAAAACATCCATCACCTAAAAAAATAAAAACTATAGTCTTTTCCCACTTTGCCATCTCTTGGTCACACTTGGTTTCATGGTGGATGGTGGGCTATGGGCTGGCTTTGGAATGCTATCAGCATTTTTAGTATCCAAGGGAAAATGGAGCCAAGAGTACATTGTATATACGTGATTTGCAGTGACTTCCTGGTATAGTTAAATAATTTTTAGCACCTTTTCCTAGTGTAGGAATGGCTTGTAAGCATGTTCCTAGTGTCTACTCATGACAAATGACCAAAGGCCATATTACAATATGAATATGACCTCTGTACCTAGTACCAGAAGTAGGTGGGAAGTGTGAGAGAAACTACGTTCAAAATGTATAGAAATCAGAAGCTAGTTTGTGGGAAAATCCCTCCAGTCATCATAAATCTATAAGACGGTCATTTGATTGTTAGTAATGCAGTTTAATCCCTGGGTTGGGAAGATCCCCGGGAGGAGGAAATGGCAACACACTCCAGTATTCTTGCCTGGGAAATCCCATGGACAGAGGAGCCTGGTGGGCTGTAGTCCATGGGGTCACAAAGAGACAGACACAACAGGGCAACTGAGCACACACACACAATATCGAGTCAAAGTTTTCTTCTGTGGAGATTCTTGTCAAGAATATACTTAATAATGTAGCATATCGCAACTTTAAGCACACCACGTGTTTTCCATCTTTGTTGGGACTGAAATAGAATATATGAATTCCTGAGTTTGTAAGCATAAACTAGTAGCAATATTACATAAACGGCTGATCAGCTGTAGTAAAGACTGAATTATCTTTCTGTTCTCTCTATAGAAAATGATATTACAAATTGCTGGCAAATGAAGTGCTTGTCAAAGAGTAGGCAGCCAAAACACCTGGAAAAATACTGTAGAGGTGTGGTGCTGCTGCTGCTGCTAAGTCGCATCAGTCATGTCCGACTCTGTGTGACCCCATGGACGGCAGCCCACTAGGCTCCCCCATCCCTGGGATTCTCCAGGCAAGAACACTGGAGCGGATTGCCATTTCCTTCTCCAATGCATGAAAGTGAAAAGTTAAAGTGAAGTCGCTCGGTCTTGTCCGAGTCTTCGCGACCCCATGGACTGCAGCCTATCAGGCTCCTCCATCCATGGGAGTCTCCAGGCAAGGGTACTGGAGTGGGTCGCCAGTGTCTTCTCCAGAGGTGTGGTGGGTGGTTAATAAAAAGGTTATTTTTCTGGATTTTGTGATACTTGTGCCATTTGTTAGCTTTTTAAAATTTATAATTTGATGTCATCTGTTTTCTCAACCCAAGTAAATATTTGTTTCTCATTCTAAGGAAAATAGCTCATTCTAAGTAAATATTTATAAAATTGGGTTTACAAATATGATTTTGTGTTTGTAATTTTATATTATTTTTCTTAAAATGAGCCCCAAATGGTGAAAGCTTCAGACCCACAAAGTCTAGATCTGGGCCTGGGCCTGGATTTGAAGGTCAGTCTTGGCCTTCAGGTTTCCCTAGGATCTCTAGCTCACTCCTCCCCCAAGGTCTCCTGCAAGTCAGTCAGTCAGTTGTGTCTGACTCTTTGTGACCCCATGAACTATACAGTCCATGGAATTCTCCAGGCCAGAATACTGGAGTGGGTAGCCTTTCCCTTCTCCAGAGGATCTTCCCAACCCAGGGATCAAACTCAGGCCTCCCGCATTGCAGGCAGATTCTTTACCAGCTGAGCCACAAGGGAAGCCCAAGAATACTGGAATGGGTAGCCTATCCCTTCTCCAGTGGATATTCCTGACCCAGGAATCGAACTGGGGTCCCCTGCATTGCAGGCGGATTCTTTACCAACAATTTGAGCCCAAGGAACCCCTTATCCTCCAGGAGCCGCAGGGTCTGCCAGCCAGTGAGACCTGTCTTTGCCGTATTAGGATGGCCTCTGGGGACTTTCCTTCAGAAAGCCCCCTCTGGCAGGGTGGTTGGCCTGTCGTGTGAGCACATGCCATGCCCCTGGGGTAGAGTGAGCCCCACCCCCAGGCCTTGTGGCCTGGCTGGAGGCCCCACCACCAGCACTATCTGAGACTAGGAGTCCTGCAGTGGAGGCAGGATCAGCAGCTTGGGGCTGGCTGCCGCTGACCAGAACCCCCATGTTCCTAAGGGGGATGACACTCCATCTTCCTAAACTGGCATATTCTGGGCTTTTCCCCTTTTCTGGCATGTCTTCCTGCCCACCCCATGGTGCCCGAGTGAGTGCCCACTGTTTTTAAATTAGTCAGATAGCATGGAGCCAGCCTGCGCAGGGCATCTGGGCAGAGCCCCGTGGCCCCTGTCAGTGTAACACCGTAACTGTTGTCTTCTTCCTCACCCGGACCATCGGGTTCCCCCAGCCACGCTGCTCCAAGCCGAAAGGGAGTTTTCTGTTTTTCACAATTAGCCAGAACTCTACTGCAGAAAGACGCAACAGAGAGCTCCAGGGTCCAGGGAGGTCCCCACCCGGCTGTGCCGATCCAGGCATGAAAAGACACTGACCCCGTGTGGCCACTTGTGGACGTGCAGCAGGAGGGAAAAGAAAGGAAGAGAGGCACTTGTGAGGTCTTTTGGTCCTTTGACCTCAGGCAAATGACCCTTCCAGGCCCTCCCTCATCAGCTGAGCTTGGTCCCTACTCATGGCACAGGACCCCTGCCCAGAGCCAAGCTGTTCATCCCTGATGACACGTCCCCATCCCGCACTCAACTCTGTGTTAATATTGGGCTGTAGCTTCACAGGACATTTGAGCTCAGTGTGGGCAAGAGAGGTGCCATGGAGGGGTGGGCATGGGCCATTCAGAAAGGGTTTTGACAGACGGAGGGGAGGACAGTTCTGCTCCCCACCCTCAGGTCCCCAAAGCCCAGACCACAATGTCCAAAGCATAGCAGCTTACTTAGTGAGGAATCTGCAGATTCCCGCACACCTGCACTCCAGGTGAGGGAACTGGCCTGAGCCCAGGCAGGCAGGTGGGGAGCAGGCATAGAGGGCTGGCCAGAGGAGCTGCCTTTCAGCAAAGGTTCCAGGATAGGTGGGGCACTGAACTGACTTCTCTAGAAGCTGAGTCTCCAGCCCCAATTCTGTGCTCTTTCCCTGACCATAGGGCTCTCTGAAAGTGAAGAGGCCTGAGGGCCACCGTCTGGGCTAGGGGAGGAGTGGGTGTAGAGCTAGGCAGTTGTAGCATTCTGATGCTATTTGAATTCTGAACATATCAAAATCAGGCTCTGTTTCTAAATATTCACTCTTCGTTTGATGCTGTGATCAAGGTGCTGTGAAAAGAAAGTGTCATGCTCGGGAGAGATGAGGAAAGAGGCTCAGAAAAGTCAAATAGCTGTGTCTCGAGTCAAGACCACTCTGTAAGAAGCCAAGCAGGGGGTTGAAAAATGTAATGAGAATACAACATAGGCCGGGCTGTTGGGCTCCAGAATCCATGCCCAGCTGCTGCCCCCTGTAGCTTCTAAGGAACAAAAGCCTGACTGGTTTTTGGAGCTCCCTCCTCCCCAACTTCAATCCACTCTCCCCTTGAGGTAGAGTTATCGCCTCACAGTCAAATCTGATCACCTTGCTCCCTGCTCAACATTGTCAGCAGTTCTCCGTTGGTGTCAGGGTGAAAGCTCCAGCCTTTGCTTTAACCTCAGAGGCCTTCCTGGCCTCTCGCCTTGCTCCAGCCACATAGTTCCCCTCTAATCCCCAGCTGCACTGACCCTTAGGCGGTCCCTAACCCACACCTCTCAGCCCTATGTGCAAATGAATCCCCTGGGGACTGGATAAACTGCAGATTCTGGTTCCCTAGATCTGGGGTGGGGCTCTGGATTCTACACTTCTAACAAACTTCCAAGTGATGCCAGTTCTGCTGGTCCACAGACCACAGGTGAGTGTCAAAGTGGTAAACTTGTCATGTTCCCCTCAACTTTGACCCCTGCACAAACTATGCCTTTGGTTTGAAACATTTTCCCCTTCCTGTCTTCCTCCTGCTCTATCACTTTTGTGATGGTTGTTGTTCTGTCGTTAAGAGACCCCATGGACTGCAGCAGGTCAGGCTTCGCTGTCCTCAACTCTCTCCTAGAGTTTGCTCAAATTCATGTCCGTTGAGTCAGTGATGTTTTCTAACCATCAGATCCTCTGCAGCCCGCTTCTCTTTTTGCCTTCGATCTTTCCCAGCACCAGGGTCTTTTCCAATGAAGTGGCTCTTCATATCAGGTGGCCAAAGTATTGGAGCTTCAGCTTCAGCATTCAGTCCTTCCAGTGAATATTCAGGGTTGCTTTCCTTTAGGATTGACTGGGTTGATCTCCTGCTAATCCTACTCCTCCGTACATCAGGTTAGATGCCACTGCCTCTAGGAAGCTTTCCTGCCCACTTTGAGGCTAGTTAGGGCATGCCTCATCTGTTAGAGCTGCAAACAGATAACTGAAATGGGATCTGGGGTTGGTTTTTAAAAATACTCAAGAGAAAAAGTGAGATCAGGAGATAGATGAAATAAGGATGACAGAATATTGATCCCTGTTGAAGCTGGGTGATGGATACTTGAGGGTTCATTGTGCTCTCAACATTTGTACATGTTTGGAAGTTTCCCCCCAAAAAAAACTGATTAAAAAAAACCAAAGCCTAGGTTAGGAGCCTCTCCCATGTGCCTCCTTAGCTTGTGCCCCTGCCTGTCCCCAACCTCACTCTAGCATTGACCCCACAGCACTGTGAGTTGCCAGTTTTTTTAAGGGCCAAGATTATACTGTGTTTTGTTCATTTTTGTACCCTGGCCTTTGGCACAGTCATCAACACAGAGTAAATACTCAACATATTTTTGTTAAATGATTGAATGAAAATCCTGCCAAGGTGATAGAAAGCAAATTGTTGAAAACACATGTTGAAGCAAAACCATGAACTATTGTTCTGCCTTATGTAGAGCTGGTTTGTGCCCACTCCTGGAATCCTCTGTGAAGTCCAGTGTGTCTTGGGAGAATCAATTTAAATGGTGAAGCAGAAAGAAAATTTAGACCCAGGACCTCTTTAGTGTATAAGAGAGAAGAGTAAATATGATAGGATTCAAAGCTGTTGAAACAGAAATAATATAGGTTCATTCATTCAGTTATCAAATATTTGTTCAGTGTCTGAGCGTAAGATTTGTCTGTCATGTTAGAGACACCTCTTCTCAGAGTAGCTATTTGCATGAGCTTATATGAAGAGAAGTTTTTTTAAAAATCAAAACTCAACTGAGTACATTTTAAAGATCTCATTGGCTTTATTCAATGATTCATGAATCAGACAGTATCCAGTCTAGCAGATAGAAAGGAACTCAAAGGGGTTTACCAAATGGAAGCGTTTTATAGGAGAAGGGAACAGGAGAAAGAAAGTTACACTAGGTTTAAAAAAAAAAAAAAGTGAGTTAGTTATTGCAAAGTTACTTTCCTTTAGTGAATGGCAGGATCTATCAGGCAGATTACCTAACTAATGCTGATTAGGCCTGCTTGACTGGTTTAAGATTCCAGTTCCAGGAGAGCCGAAACCATAATAATGTCTCAGTTTGGTGACGTAGGCTTAGCATAAGGAACTCCATTTGGGGCCTGTTGTCTTGTTTTTAACAAAAGCTTGTGTATGTTGGCCAAATGAAAGAGGCAGAAGGGTTTTTTGGCATGGGGAGGGGTATTGTTTCGGTTTGTGAAGGGGGACCTAAAGAGAAGGAAGAGAGACTGGGACAGAGATGGGATGATGAGATCTCTGGGTTCCCAGAGGAACTAAAAAGAGTAAATTAGGGCCAGAGGTTAAAGAGCAGTCTTCGGAGGACCCTAGGCATCAACACAAGCCAATAAACCACTTGTACACTCCATTTCCTACACCCATCTGCTTGAACCCAGTGCAGCTTTTACTTTCAGATTGCATGGTGGCCAGGAGCATTGGGGGTGGGGAGAGAGAGCATCATCTCAGTTTTCTGTCTTGAAGAATGGGGTGAATGGTGATGTCTTTCAAAGGCATGAGAAATACGGCGGGAAGAGCAAGACTGAAGGAAATGCAGTGAGTTCACACGTGGAGACACTTCACTAGGGGATCCCCTTTAGTGTGTGAGAGATAGGCTTGTGCAAACCAAAAGAAGCAGCCACCTGGTTCCCCCGACTGGAAACAAGCCTCCAGGACTCATTACCCTAGGAGGCAGGATCAGAGGCTGGAGTTACAGACAGAATCACAAAAGACAGGTGGACACAAGAGTCAGGAGAGACAGCACAGCGGAACTACCACGCATCGCGGCAAGTTCAAAACTTTTGAGGTTAACTAAGGAAGGCGATGGGGTTCTTTGTAGTTTATTTTTGTATTATGGATTTATTTTTGGCTGCACTGCGTGTCTTCCAGGCTGCACGTGGGCTTTCTCTAGTTGCGCCAAGTGGGGGCTGCTCCCTAGTTGCAGCGTGCAGGCTTCTCATTGGAGTGGATTCTCTCGTGGCAGAGCATGGGCTCTAGGGTGTGCAGGCTTCCACCAGTTGTTGCACACGGGCTTAATTGCTCCCCGGGATGTGGAATCTTCCCAGACCAGGGATTGAGCCCTTGTGCTGTGTGTTGGCAGGTGGATTCTTGGCCACTGGACCACTAGAGAAGTCCCAAGATGGAGTCCTTTGACAGTGGAAGAACTTGGGCATGTATAAACGCATGTGCAGAGGTTGGCTGACTTCCATGAAACCATACAGTCTGGGGACAGACCCAACATCTTGTTCATTTCTATACCACTAGCCCCAGGACAATGTCTAACTCAGAGTAGGTGCTGAACCAATGTTTTAAAAAATCAATGAAGTAAATGAGTGTTCTTGGAATGGTGTTCATTTTCGCTCTGCCCCCAGGCTGAAACGATTAATCTAGCTCACTCACACTCCATTTTGTTATGCTTATCTCAGTTACTGTGTTTACACAGCATTTTATAACTCCCCTGTCCTCCCAACTTCAGGGAAATTGAAGCTTCCATAATGAGGGAAATTTTCACTTAATTGTTTTCTGTGGGAAGTCAACCTCAGCTAACATCTGGTGGCCTCCACGACATCCTCATGCTGAAGGGATTTTATATTTTCCTGCAGCCTGCTGGATCCAGACCTTAGAGAAACAAACCTCCCTGTCTTTCCATTAAGAGGAAGTTTAGTCTCATCTAGACTCTGTCTGCTTAGGGCCTGATTTTAGATGAGCAGAGCAGACTTTAGCAAAATAAGCAGAGCAGAGAGAGAATTCTGATGTTTAGGTTAGACTATTTTCTTTTTCTTTTTTAAGGAAATAAGTCTTTATATAGACATATGATTTTATTTACTTATGTGTTGACTCTGCTGGGTCTTTGTTGCTATGAGGCTTTTCTCCAGCTATAGCAAGCAAGGGCTACTCCCTAGTTAGGGGGCGGGCTTCATGGTGGTGTCTTCTCTTATCACCGAGCACAGGCTCTAGGCTCACAGACTTCAGTGTTACAGCCCCCAGGCTCTTGAGCACAGGTTCCGTAGTTGTGGTCCATGGGCATAATTGGGCTTCCCAGGGGGCTCAGTGGTAAAGACTTCATCTGCCAAGCAGGAGATGAGGGTTCAATTCCTGGGTCGGGAAGATTCCCTGGAGAAGCAAATGGCAACCCACTCCAGTATTCTTGCCCGGGAAATCCTATGGACAGAGGAGCCTGGCAGGTTACAGTCTATGGGGTCGCAAAGAGTCAGACACGACTTGGAGACTAAACAATGACAACAGCAGTTACCTTCAAGAGAGACAAACAAGGCAGCAATTGGGAGAGGGTAGGTAGGGCTCCTGAGATGCTAGAAATATTCTATTTCTTGACCTAGGTGGCTGTTAGATGAACGCATTCACTTCATGATAATTTATTTATCTGTTAGCTTATGATTTTTAAACTTTAATATAAATATCAGTTCAGTTCATTTCAGTCACTCAGTCTTGTCTGACTCTTTGTGACCCCATGAATTGCAGCACACCAGGCGTCCCTGTCCATCACCAACTCCCAGAGTTCACACAAATTCATGTGCATCGAGTCGGTGATGCCATCCAGCCATCTTATCCCCTGTCGTCCCCTTCTCCTCCTGCCCCCAATCCCTCCCAGCATCAGAGTCTTCTCCAGTGAGTCAACTCTTCTCATGAGGTGGCCAAAGTATTGTAGTTTCAGCCTCAGCATCAGTCCTTCCAATGAACACCCGGACTGATCTCCTTTAGAATGGACTGGTTGAATCTCCTTGCAGTCCAAAGGACTCTCAAGAGTCTTCTCCAGCACCACGGTTCAAAAGCATCAATTCTTCGGCACTCAGCTTTCTTCATAGTCCAATTCTCACATCCATACATGACCACAGGAAAAACCATAGCCTTGACTAGACAGACCTTTGTTGGCAAAGTAATATCTCTGCTTTTTAATATGCTGTCTAGGTTGGTCATAACTTTTCTTCCAAGGAGTAAGCATCTTTTAATTTCATGGCTGCAATCACCATCTGCAGTGATTTTGGAGCCCCCAAAAATAAAATTTGACACTGTTTCCACTGGTTCCCCATCTATTTCCCATGAAGTGATGGGACCGGATACCATGATCTTCATTTTCCGAATGTTGAGCTTTAAGCCAACTATTTCACTCTCCTCTTTCACTTTCATCAAGAGGCTTTTTAGTTCCTCTTCACTTTCTGCCATAAGGGTGGTGTCATCTGCATATCTGAGGTTATTGAGATTTCTCCCAGCAATCTGGATTCCAGCTTGTGTTTCTTCCAGTCCAGCGTTTCTCATGATGGACCCTGCATAGAAGTTAAATAAGCAGGGTGACAATATACAGCCTTGACGTACTCCTTTTCCTATTTGGAACCAGTCTGTTGTTCCAAGTCCAGTTCTAACTGTTGCTTCCTGACCTGCATACAGATTTCTCAAGAGGCAGGTCAGGTGGTCTGGTATTCCCATCTCTTTCAGAATTTTCCACAGTTTATTGTGATCCACACAGTCAAAGGTTTTGGCATAGTCAATAAAGCAGAAGCAGATGTTTCTCTGGAACTCTCTTGCTTTTTCCATGATCCAGCAGATGTTGGCTATTTGATCTCTGGTTCCTCTGGCTTTTCTAAAACCAGCTTGAACATCTGGAAGTTCACAGTTCACGTATTGCTGAAGCCTGGCTTGGAGAATTTTGAGCTTTACTTTACTAGCGTGTGAGATGAGTGCAATTGTGTGGTAGTTTGAGCATTCTTTGGCATTGCCTTTCTTTGGGATTGGAATGAAAACTGACCTTTTCCAGTCCTGTGGCCACTGCTGAGTTTTCCAAATTTGCTGGCATATTGAGTGCAGCCCTTTCACAGCATCATCTTTCAGAATTTGAAATAGCTCAACTGGAATTCCATCACCTCCACTAGCTTTGTTCATAGTGATACTTTCTAAGGCCCACTTGACTTCACTTTCCAGGATGTCTGGCTCTAGATGAATGATCACACCATCGTGATTATCTTGGTTGTGAAGATCTTTTTGGTACAGTTCCGTGTATTCTTGCCACTTCTTAATATCTTCTGCTTCTGTTAGGTCCATACCATTTCTGTCCTTTATCGAGCCCATCTTTGCATGAAATGTTCCCTTGGTATCTCTGATTTTCTTGAAGAGATCTCTAGTCTTTCCCACTCTGTTGTTTTCCTCTATTTCTTTGCATTGGTTGCTGAGGAAGGCTTTCTTATCTCTCCTTGCTATTCTTTGGAACTCTGCATTCAAATAGGAATATCTTTCTTTTTCTCCTTTGCTTTTTACTTCTCTTCTTTTCACAGCTATTTGTAAGGCCTCCTCAGACAGCCATTTTGCTTTTTTGCATTTCTTTTCCATGGGGATGGACTTGATCCCTGTCTCCTGTACAATATTTCACTTCGATTAAAAAAATTGTTTTACTGATTTAATTATACCCAAAAGAAGAGTGATATAGATATAACTCACACAGTCAGATCTGGCTACTCAACCCAGGGGTGTGGGCAGTGAAACCCTCCTGCTGTCCTGTAAGCCCCCTAGGACACACTGCCGGGGGACCCAGGTGACAGACACCTCCCTTGGGATGTCTGTCTCCCTGTGATAGAGGAGTACTGCCCAGCACCCTGTGTCACTCTACCCCCCAGAAAGGTCCTCAGTCCATCAAGGCCCAGCTGGTTGTGCAGAGCAGTCAACACTGTGATCCAGGAGGGAAGGCCAATCCTTCCCCAGACCTCCCAGTATTTACCAAAGGGGCTTGTGAGAAAGACTAGGCATGGGACAGGGGCTTTCAAGATCTTTGAGGTCAGCAGACCAACTACACAGAACCGCCCCAGGCTGTGCAAGAGCTCAAAGGAGACAGCTCACCTCTTCCCTCTTCCCACTCAAAGCACAAAACGCATCTTTTGTCCCAGGGCTGAAGTCAGTTCTCTCTCTGATTTGATCACTGGCTAAGTTTAGATACTTCCCACAACCTCCATTCTCTTGCAAAGAAAGAACAACAAGATAATTCAGTCCTAAAAATGGACAAGGGACTTATCTGGTGGTCCAGTGGTGAAGACTTCGAGCTTCCAGTGCAAGGGGCACTGGTTTGATCCCTGGTCAGGGAACCAATATCCCACATGCCTTGAGACATGGCCAAAAAAAAAATGTTTTAAAAAAAAGGACAAAACATTCAAACAAGCTCCTCACATAAGAGGATATACAAATGGCCAAGAAATACATAAAATGATGCTCAGTATCATTAGTCATTGGAGAAATGAAAATTAAAACCACAACAAGATAAGACTTACATCAGAATTGTTACAATGACAAGACCTGATAATACTATGTCAGGGAACAGGGCGAGTGTCTGTCTACCTTGCTGCTGGGACTGTAACTGGCCTCCCTCTTGGAAAACTGTTCAACACTTTCTACTAATGCTAAATGGACCCAGTAATTCTCTCCTGGGTGTGTACCCAACAGAAACGAGTGCTGGTGGCCACCCCAAACATACAGAAACACACAAGAATCTTCAGAGCAGCTTTGTCCCTAACAGCCACAATACTGGATCCAACCAAATATTTGTCACAGGAGAGTGAATATTGGGATTTTCCTGGCAGTCCACTGGTTGGGACTCCACGCTTCTACTGCAGGGGGCACAAGTTGGATCTCTAGTGGGGGAACTGGGATTCCCGAATACCAAAAGGAGGAGCCAAAAAAAAAATTATTTTTAAAAAGAGGAGAGTGAATATTGAGGCATAGTCAGTTACCACAATACTACTCAGCAAATGCAAAAAAGACCAAAATGCTGCTGGATGGACTTACATGACGGTGAGCAAAAAGAAGACAGATACAAGATTACATACTATATGATTCCATATAAATGCAGCTCTAAAACAGGCAACACTAATCTCTGGTGCTAGAACTCAGGATAGCAATTCCGCTGCTGGATTGTGGGGTATTTACTGGGAAGAAGTGCCGGGACCACCCACGTCTTGATATGAGTGGTAATTACATGGGAATACATACAAATGAAAGTTCATCTACATTCTTCAATTCAGATGACATATAAGCTCTACTTCAATAACAATTTAAAAGAAAGATGAAACAAAAAAAGGAAGGGAAAAAGGAAAGAGCAACAGCAAAACTCTCTCACAGGCAAAATGGTACAGTCACCCTGGAAAATGGGCAATTCCTTAAAAAGTTAAACTTTCACCTCCCTGGGAGCCAACAATCCACTTTTGGGTATTTATCCTAGAGAAATGAAAATGTATTTCACACAAAAACCTGTATATAAATGTTTATACCAGCATTATTGATAACAGCCCCAAACTGGAAATAAACCAATTGCCTTTCAACAGCCAGTGGATAGACTGTCACACATATGCAGGGAAAACTACTGGGCAATGAAAATGAAAAGCTTATGATGTTTGTGTCAGCATAGATGGATCTCAGATACATTGTGCTAAGTAAAAACTCAATCTCAAGAAGGTACATACTGTATGATTCTATTTCTATGACCGTCTGGACAAGACAAAAATATAAGAACAGAGAACAAAGCACCAGTAGCTAGGGTTTAGAGATGGAGGAAAGGTCTGAACACAAAAGAGGCAGCACAGGAGAAATCTTTGGGATGTTGGAATTGTTCGATATCCTACCTGAGATCACAAGAATCTATAGGTGTGTAAAAACACATACATTATACACCCAAAAAGCGACTTTTACTCTACACAAATTAAAAATAATTTAGTAAAAGCGAAAAACCATACCATTGTGATCATTTCACATGCTAGCAAGTTTATGCTCAAAATCCTTCACGCAAGGCTTCGGCAGTACGTGAACCAAGAACTTCCAGAGGTACAAGCTAATTTGCAAGAGGCAGAGGAACCAGAGAACAAACTGGCAACATTCACTGGATCATGGAGAAAGCAAGGAAATTCCAGAAAAACATCTACTTTTGTCTCATTGACTATGCCAAAGTCTTGATTGTGTGGATCACAAAAAAACTAGAAAATCCTTAAAGAGATGGCAGTACAAGACCACCTTACCTGTATCCTGAGAAACCTGTGTTTGGGCCAAGAAGTAACAGTTAGAACCGGACATGGAACAGCAGACTGGTTCCAAATCGAGAAAGGAGTATGACAAGGCTATATATCGTCACCCTGCTTATTTAACTTACATACAGAGTACATTATATGAAATGCCAGGCTGGATGAATCACACGCTGGAATCAAGATTTCCAGGAGACATATCAACAGCCTCAGAAATGCAGATGATACCACTCTAATGCAGAAAGTAAAGAGGAACTAAAGAGGTTTTTGATGAAGGTGAAAGAGAAGAGTGAAAAAGCTGGCTTAAAACTCAATATTAAAAACCTAAGAGCATGACATGTCGTTCCATCACTTCATGGCAAATAGAAGGGGAAAAAGTGGAAGCAGTGACAGATTTTATCCTCCTGGGCTCCAAAATAACTGTGCATGTGACTATAGCCATGAAATTAAAAGCTGCTTGCTCCTAGGAAGGAAAGCGTTGACAAATCCAGACAGCACATTAAACAGCAGAGACATCACTTTGCTGACAAAGGTCCATCCAGTCAAAGCTGTGGTTTTTCTAGTTATCATGTATGAATGTGAGAGTTGGACCAAAGAGAGGGCTGAGCACATGAGAACTGATGCTTTTGAATTGTGGTGCTGGAGAACCCTTGGACTGCAAGATCAAATCAGTGAATCCTGAACGAAATCCACCCTGAATATTCATTGGAAAGACTGATGCTGAAGCTGAAGCTCCAGTACTTTGGCCACCTTATGTGAAGAGCTGACTCATTGAAAAAAAGACCCTGATGCTGGAAAAGATTGAAGACAAAAAGAAAAGGGGTCCACAGAGGATGAAATGGTTAGATAGGATCACCGACTCAATGGACATGAATCTGAGCAAACTCCAGGAGATAGTGGAGGACAGAGGAGCCTGGTGTGCTGCAGTCCATGATATTGCAAAGAGTGGGACATGACTTAGCAACTGAACAATAAAAGCAAAAGACATCAAGGGAGTTCCCTGGTGGCCTAGTGGTTAATATTCCATACTTCACTGCTTTGGCTCGGGTTCAGTCCCTTGTCAGGGAACTGAGATCCTGCAAGCCATGTGGCGTGGCCAAAATATAAATAAGTAAATAACATTTTTTTTAATAATAAAAAAAGGGTAAAATTATACCTTTAAAAAAAAAAAAAACAGGGGGCTTTCCTGGTGGCTCAGCGGTAAAGAATCTGCCTGCTATTAAAAGAGACACAGATGTGTAGAGTGGAGTTTTGGACTCAGAGGGAGAGGGAGAGGGTGGGATGATTTGGGAGAATGGCATTGTAACATGTATACTATCATGTAAGAATCGAATCGCCAGTCTATGTCTGACGCAGGATACAGCATGCTTGGGGCTGGTGCACGGTGATGACCCAGAGAGATGTTATGGGGCGGGAGGTGGGAGGGGGGTTCATGCTTGGGAACGCATGTACACCCATGGTGGATTCATGTCAATGTATGGCAAAACCAATATAGTATTGTAAAGAAAAATAAAGTAAAAATAAAAATTAAAAAAAAAAAAAAGAATCTGCCTGCTATTGAAGGAGACAGGGGTGTTATCCCTGATTCGGGAGAATCCCCCATGCCACAGAGCAACTAAGTCTGTGCGCCACAACTACTGAGCCTGCGTTCTAGAGCCTGGGAGCTGCAACTCCCGAAGCCCTGGAGCCTGTACTCCACAAGAGAGGCCACCACAATGAGAAGCTCACACACTGCAATTAGAGAGTAGCTGCCGCTCACTGCAACTAGAGGAAGCCACGTGCAGCGATAAAGACCTAACATAGCCATAAGTAAATAAATCAATTATAAAAAATAAAACAAAGATCCAAAATAAAACTCTACCCTCTCTTCACCGATCCTGGCCTTCACTCCTCTGAGCCCAAGCTGGAGGGGCAGGTGGCAGAGACCTCAAGGACTAGGGCAGGGCCTGGCTCAGAGCGGAAATACATGAGCTTAATTTCCTATCCAACCATTCACATGGCTTTGGAATCATCACCATCCTGTGAAATGCCATCAGCTCACTGTCCATCTCTGTGTGTTTGCTTTTTAATCCTCAGAACTCACCACTCAGACAGCTGAGCAGCCCACATGACTCCCCAAGGAAGAATTTGTTCTCTGAGGTCACGGCCAATGCAGAGTCCCTTTGGGGGCACGGAGGGAACCTTATCACCCAATAGACCCATCTTACCCATAACTCAGGACTCCTCCCAGCTGGTGGGTCTGGGGTGTGAGCTGTTATCCACCTGGGGAGAGCTGCAGGTCAGTTGGCCTTGGTTACAGAGAGTGCCTACCGTTCCCCAGCGCCTACTGTTCCCCAGCGCCTACCGTGTCCCCTCGCTCCTCAGTGCGTGTACTCATGGTGGTTCTCCCTACAATTCTTTCTTCCCAACCCAAGACCTTATGCCTATCCTCCTGGACTGCTCAGGACCCTGCTTAAATGTCACCCTCCCTCTCCCAACAGAGGCAGAGCCTAGTACTTGCCTACTCAAGTCCTGTTGATTCTTCCTCTAAGCACCCGCCAATGGCCCTCTGCTTTCCACCAGCACCATCCTGGCTTCAGTTCAGACCCTCTGACCCGGACCCTTCTGAGGATGAACTGGCCTCCAGGCCACATTCTCTGCTTTGACCTCAGACTGCTCCAATTCTCCCTTAAACCTTAAAACCTCCGTCAGTTCCCCACCGTGGGGTGAGCACATGCAAACCTGCCTGGCTAGACCCCTGCCGCTTTTTCCACGCCCACCTCCTTCCCAGACACATCTGCTACACGCCCGTAAGATCTGGCCACCTTCTCTCCTGCTCCTTTCCATCCCTGTTCACCCTGGTCCCCTGCCTGGAATGTCCTTCCTACTCCTCTATTTAGTAAAGACCTACTCCGGTGCCACCTCCTGGGCACCATGCCTTCTTTCCACCTCACCAGGCACACTCATCCATTCAACAAGTATTTCCTGCACACCTACTTGCTGGAAATCAGAACAGTGCGTAGGACGGTTGAGGACGCTGCCCCGGGGGAGCTCCCACTGGCCTGGGTGAGACAATGACAGACACACCCACGTGCACTGTAATTTCAGAGTCTCAGAGGTGCAGGGCCGGCCCCAGTGGCCTTGCTGAGGATGTGCCACATAGGTGGCAACATGAAAGAAGCCCTCCCTCTGCATTTCTGAGCAATTTGCCTTCTTTATGGAGCCTCTTATCTGCTGCCTGACTTAGAGATCAGAATACCGTGTGAAACACACTTACGCTAAAAAATTGTGCTTTGTTTCTCTGAAGTTCCAGTTTAGCTGGCTGTCCTGTGTTGAATCAGACAAGCCTACTCCTAAGGTCTCCCTGCCCCGTGAGATCCAGGAACAGGAACTCTCGTACCTTCAGGGCCCAGCACTGTGGCTGGCTTGTATTAATAGTAGACACTCAATAAACAGTGAAAGAACCAGCAGCAGCACTCATGACCCTTGATGGCCGGCTTTACTTGCATAGAGAGTCTCCTGGACACAGTAACCTCTTCCGTGGTGGGGGCGATGCTGAATACTGTCCTCTGTGCCTAGTGCAGGGCCTGGCTAGACGCAGCCCAGGGCACCTGGGGGCCTTTAGCTGCCTTCCTACCGTCTCCACCCATGGCTTGCATAATAACAAAATAAGAAGAACATTTGAAAATGTGGTGAAATATGGAATGTGGAAAACCAACATTTTCTCAATCTTATGTTCGTGAAGAAAAGCACCTTTGTAACACATATATGTGGAATCTAGAAAAGAGGTACTGATGAACCTATTTGCAGGGAAGGAGTAAAGATGCAGACGTGGAGAATGAACACGTGGACAGAGGGAGGAGGCAAGGGGAGAGTAGCGCTGATCTACATACACCACCGTGTGTGAAATAGCGAGCTAGTGGGAAGCTGCTATATAACGGGGACCCCGGCCCAGTGCTCTGTGATGGCCCAGAGAGGTGGGAAGGGGGAGTGGCAGGGAGGCTCAAGAGGGAGTGGATATATGTATGCAAGTAGCTGATTCATCTTGCTGTACAGCAGAAACTAATGCAACAATGGAAAGCAATTGCACACTAATAAGTAAGGGAAAGCATGTTTGGAAAACTGCCATATATATGGGGCTTCCCGTATGTATTGATGTGCAGTGTACAATCTAGGAAGAAACTGTTCTGTCCAGTTCCCTTACTACCCGCCTCCAACCAGACAGGCTCCCTTAAGCCTCTCTTCTATTGAAACTGTGGAGCTGGCCCGTGTAGTTGCCGGATAAGAGTTTGTTATCTGAGCAAGGGGCGTGAAAAGGCAGTCTTGTGATTCCGGCTGTACGTGTCTGTCTCCCCAGTGGACTGGCACTCCGTGTTGTTCCCAGGGCCCTGCACGTGGATGAAGCTCTGGAAACGCAGGTTGGAAGGAAGCCTGACCGTGGAGAGCAACGGTCAGACCTGGCAGTAAAGCCCTTCCCTACCCCAGCCAGCTTCCGAAGAGAAGCGAACAGACAAGAGCAGAGCAGGCCGCTTCGGAGGCAGACCCCATGTCGCCCCCTGGAGGTCAGCAGTGCCATCAAGGCTCAGCCTACACGGGTCACAAGCAGCCGGGAAGACTGTGGACTGACTGCCCAGCAAGTTCTATGAATAAGCCCAGTCTTCGCTCACAGTTCATGAAAGGAACACTGTCCCAGAGCAGCCTCAGCCCCTGTGGGTTTCAGCTCAGAAGGAGAATGTTGTTGCTTGAGCCTCTTTCGAGTTTTAAAAAAGACAAGGAAAGGCACTGTGTACAGTGTTTCACTTCGGGCCTTTTTTTTTTTTCATTACTCCAAACTGTTGGATGTTGAAAACCTTGCATTTACTTGTGAATTGCCTGTCTGTGTTTATGTATGGAGGAGGGTAAAGACTTGAAGAGTCAAAATTACTTTTCTTTTCCTTGCAAGTTTCTCCACAACTTAGCTTTTCATCGAGCATCCCATATTTATTTCTGTGTAATTATGTCATTATTTGGTGCATTTTATAACCAGAGATGCTAAAAATTGTTCTATCCCACCCTTCCGTGCTGAAGTCAGATGAGCCACAGTGGTGGCACAGAATCCAGACCCACCCAGCAGTTAGATGGGGCCTCACTTACCCATGGAAAACAGTCCTGGATGAGCACACCAATTTATCCAGGAGAATAAGCACAGAAACACTGTAGGTAATAGGGTCAAATACTAACTCAAAGACAGAAATTTAATTAGGACCACACGATTTACTTGTATGTAAGATGTTTCATTTATCAAAGGCAAATTAGAAGTTAAATGGGAGAAGGAAAAAGTTGAAGACAAGTTGGAAACAAAGAACAGCTTGTCATGTTCTTGCCCTTTTCTTGGTCAAGCTGTTGATTAGCAGGCAGCTAGCTAAAGAGGGTCACTTCATGGCAAACAGATGGGGAAAAAATGGAAACAGTGACGGACTTTATTTTCTTGGGCTCCAAAATCACTGCAGATGGTGACTGCAGCCATGAAATTAAAAGATGCTTGCTCCTTGAAAGAAAAGCTATGACCAACCTAGACGCATATTAAAAAGCAGAGACATTGCTTTGCCAACAAAGGTCCATCTAGTCAAGGCTATGGCTTTTCCAGTAGTCATGTATGGATGTGAGAATTGGACCATAAAGAAACCTGATTGCCAAAGAACTGATGCTTTTGAACTGTGGTGTTGGAGAAGACTCTTGAGACTCCCTTGGACAGCAAGGAGATCAAACCAGTCAGTCCTAAATGAAATCAGTCCCCTGAATATTCATTGAAAGCACTGATGCTGAAGCTGAAGCTCCAATACTTTGGCCACCTAATGTGAAGAACTGACTCACTGGAAAAGACCTTGATGCTGGGCAAGAATGAAGGCAGGAGGGGAAGGGGATGACAGAGGATAAAATGGTTGGATGGCATCACCAACTCGATGGACATGAGTTTCAGCAAGCTCTGGGAGTTGGTGGTGGACAGGGAAGCCTGGTGTGCTGCAGTCCATGGGGTTGCAAAGAGTCAGACATGACTGAGCAACAGGATTGAACTGAGCTAAGAGGGTGGCTCAGCAGTAAAAAAAATCTGCCTGCAAAGCAGGAAACACGATTTCAATTCCTGGGTTAGGAAAATCTCCTGGAGAAGGAAATAAAAATGCAACTCACTCCAGTATTCTTGCCTGGGAAATCCCATGGACAGAGGAGCCTGGCGGGCTAGAGTCCATGAGGTCAAAAAAGAGTCAGACATGACCTAGTGCCTAAACAATAAGAACAACAAGCTAAGAGGGTGGTCCGGACATTCTGCCCTTGGCAGTGGGATGAGTAATCACAGAAGACAATTCCAGTCGTTTATGAGTTCTCCAGAGCCCTGGGAATATAACTGTGCTGTGAACATGACAAACTGTCTCTGGGTTAGGACTGCCGGGATACTGGGTGAGCATCCCCATCTCTGTTATGCAGGTCTGCACTACAACCCTTGTACACATTTCTCAGGAGCAAACAAATGCAAACAATCTAAATGTCTGTCACAGGGAAACCCACTAAATAAATTCTAGCATACCATCAGCAGAGGATACAAAAGATATTTTAAAATGCTTTAGTAATTTAAGAAAATTTAATAAAGGAATATATAATAGTATGAAAAGTTGTTCATGATATACTGTTAAAAATAAAAAGTGGATTTCAAAGGAATATATACAGGGACTTCTGGGTAAAGACGGCAGAATAAACACATGTATATGCTATTTTGGCTCCTCTCCAAACCCTGCTAAAACAACAAAAAAAGGCTCCCCCCCCCCAAATGAAGTAAGCTCTTTACTAGAAACTTAGCAACAACATTAATAAGTACAAAGTCTCTAAAAAGGATAACACATAAATGAAAATTTGCTTTAAAATAAGACTAAACCTGGCTCAGTAACTGGGACCTCAAAAGGTATTTTAAAAGGCATGCACTTGCAAAGATAGGGAAGAAAAAAGAACATGACAAAAATTTGGAAGAATGTGGATGAGTGATTCCCCCCTTGGGAGTCCAGGGAGATTCCCAAGCTGATGTTGAAGGAGACCAAGTAAAAAGTCTGTAGGAGTGAATCAGAAGGCTCCAAGCAAAGACTGCTTAAAGACGGTGAAACTGTTGAAATGACGAATATGTCTGTGCTTACAGAGAGGAGATAGAGGCAACTGGCAGAGGTTTTTGGACTGAAATAATAATAAGGACAACTAAACAAAAACTAGAAAGTCATTAACCTTAAAAAGGGGGGAGGGTGTGGGTAATCAGAAAAGCACTATATCCATCAGGGTCCAGTCAGGAAACAGAAACACACAGTAATTTGAAAGACTTATTAACTATAGAAGTGGATTGGACTAAGGAAGGACCGGCCAGTAGAAAGTGAAGAGAACTCTGTAAAATACAAAAATAGCAGACAGGAGGCAGCCACCACCGTCTCTGGCTGAGATAAAGAACCAAGGAAGCAGGGACTTGCTTGAATGCCACCCCTACTCCCACCACTCCCCTGCCAGGGTGCTAGAAAAAAAGACATTTATGGAAAAGGGTCTCACTGGAGACACCAGAAGGGGTACTTCGGGAAGCCCCTGGGTGCTATACACTGCAGCAGCCTGGCCATCTGCCAGGGGCACATTAGAACAGAGAAGGAAAGCCCCCTCCTCCTTTCAGTGTCTCTCTGGCGCCCTCTACTGACAGGGTTTAACATGGTGCCACCGCCCATTAAAGGAAAAATATTTAAAACGTGAAATATGATTTTCAGCGCAGGCAGTGAAGGCTAGGTTGGAGCTGAGGAGCCATAAATTGATAACTGGCACAAAGGTCTTTTTTAAGATTATTGTGAGGAAAAAATAAGATAATATCTGGGATGCCCTTAGCACAGGGCTTGGCGGACAAAATGAGCTCTCAGTAACGGCAGTTACTCTACTGGGTGATTAGTTGGCTGTTAGCAAAGAATTCTTATATTCTTGGATAGCTAAGTAGATTATCAAAGAAAACAATTGCAGTTGTTTTTAGACTATCCAAGAGACCTCAGGAGGTATATGTGGCAATATATGAGGATATGCTGGAGTAGGGAGATACTCAGATGAGAGAATCCATTAGCAGAGTATTGCAATAGTCTAGGAAAGAAATGAGGGTCTGAGTGGGTGGTATCAGTCCCTAAAGAAACAATAAGGCCCTGCTCCAACTGGCCTCAGCCAGGGCAGTGGGTGACCCACCAGGTCAGAAAGGGGTTGGCCTTTAGGGAAAGATGCCTTTCAGAGCAAAGCACAGGATCTATCCTTGTAGAGTACCTTAGTTGGAAAGTTCTGGGCTGCACGTAACAGACAGTCTGACTGGTCACTGCTTAGATAGTCTTAGTTGGAAGCAGACAGTTCAGGTCAGGTCAATTCAGAGAGGTTCCAGGTGGCAAGAAAGTGCAGCTACTGCCATTCATGCACTGCTGGTGTGCATTTAAATTGATACCACCCCTTTGGAAAACCAGCACTAAGTCTGATGTAAGCATACCTGATAACCCAGTGGGTCCACTCCTAGGTAACCCAAGCGTCCTTCTTGACAGAAGAATGCTTAGGGCAGCATTACTTGTAAGAGTCAAAATCTGGAAACCATCCCCATGTCTACCAAGAATAAAAATGGATAAATAAATTTTAACATATTCTCCCAATGGAATTCTATTCAGCAGTGAGAGGGAATGATCTGTAACCACACACAACACGGATGAATGTCACAAACTGTTAAATGAAGTACACCAAACACGGATGAATACCGTGCATTCAAAAAAGGACTTATCTGGGGAAAGAAATGGCAACCCACTCCAATATTCTTGCCTGGGAAATCCCACAGACAGAGGTACCTGGCAGGCTACAGTCCGTGGGGTCACAAAAAGTCTGACACAACCGAGCGACTAAGCATGTTCCAGTGTCATATCCTGGAATGGAATACAATCCGGGCTTTGGGTTTCCAAGAGACAAAGTCATATTAGCTTAAGGGAAGAACTTATCCCAGAGAAAGCATACAGCATACCAGTTCATAGAATTTAAGAAGGTAGAGGTTGCTAATTCTGATGCCCTGAAAGCATTTCAGACTTCATGGCTGGTTCTTTGAGTGGCTGAATTGCTTTAATATTTCTATTGCATCTGGTGGATTTCTGATGAGTCAGAAATCCAAACCACATCATTTTATATAAACATTAAATCCAGAGCAGCCAAAAAAGGACGTATCAGTCAGGATCCAATCAGGTTCCAGCTACACAAGGCACAAAAGTAGGTAAACTTGTCTATGATATTAGAGATCAGGATAGGGTCTAACTTTGTGGGAGGTAGTAATTAGAAGATGCTGGTTAAACAGGTATGTTCAGTGTGTGGAATTTCATGGAGCTATATGCCACTTGGAGCTATATGGCACTTTCCGTGCTTCCCTTCTGCCTTCTTCAGGTGGTTGGCCCTGTTTTCAGGCTTCTAGCCTCATGGTTATAAAGTTGCTGCCAGGCTGCATACTAACCTCTTCAGAGAGACACATCCCCAGGTAGGAAGTTGGGCATTTCTCCTTGTCATTCTCCTTTTAGTAAGGAGGATGATCTTTAGGGACCCTCCAGGTAATTTCTCTTCGGGTCCCATCAGTTGGGATTGGTCATAGGTCCCTATTCTAGCAGCACAGGAAGCTGGGAAAACAACTTTGGGCACATCCAGCCCCTACCAGAGGCTGAAAGCAGAGGGAAGCATGAAAGAATGACTATAGAATGGGAAGCCAGTTGTGTCCACCCTGTATAGTAAGAGTCACACATGTAGGTGAAAGACACGACTAGCCAGATCCAGAGAGCCATAGCTCCTTTCTGATAGGGAGGACCAGGCAAGGTGAGAAGGTGGTCCTAGTTAATCAGCTCCATCCACTGGGTACCAGGAGGGAGAACGGTGTTGAAACCCAATCTCTCCGATTGGAATCTCCGAGTAGAATCTCTCCAATTCTACTCTAAACAGTTGTGTCACTGTGGGCAACTTACCGCAGCTCCAGACCTGTTTCTACATCAGTAACATGAGGAGACTGGACCAAATCCAAAGTCAGTACATCCTTGCATGAAACTTCATTACTTCAAGATCCCTGAAAAACATTGAACTGCTCTATTGCTGACATTAGATAATGTTGCCCAACTGTTATTATGAAAGCTTTTCCCTTTTGAGGTTGGTTTGCTTCCTTCTGTAAGCACTTTTTGAAGCAACATTCTCAAAGCGGCCCTCCATTCTTCTGACATCCTCTTTCCTCCCTTCTTCTTCCTCTTCTTCCCTCTCCTTCCCTCTCTCTCTCCCTCTCCTCCCCTGCCACCTGTCTGATCTAACTAGGGAGTAATGCATCTGCACTACCCTCCCAACATAGGATGAGTACCAAGAAGATACTAAGAAGGGCCACCCACAATCAAACTTTTTATATGGAACCAATCCTTTCCTAGAGCTTCCCTCATGGCCCATACAGCAAAGAATCTGCATGCAGTGCAGAAGACCTGGGTTTGATTCCAGGGTTAGGAAGATCCCCTGGAGAAGGAAATGGCAACCCACTCCAGTATTCATGCCTGGAGAATCCCACGGACAGAGGAACCTGGCTGACTACAGTCCATGGGGTTGCAAAGAGTTGGACATGACTGAGTGACTAACATGCAAGGAAATGCAATACATTCCTAGAGCTAAACAAATGGAATTGCCTTAGAATAACTGACTTTCCTAAACATGTATACAAACATAATTAATGACGATGTGAGTTTAGTTCAACCTATGCATCCTTATTCAGTGATCTTGTAAAAGTTCTATAGTCTCAGTTTACATATTCAGTGTTCCAGTCACTTTATTTTCAGTCAACACATATTTATTGAGCAACTACGTGTACCAGACACTCTACCAGTTTCTAGGTATACAAAAAGAGTAAGATATAGCCCATACCCTCAAAACGCTTTCATCAGTATGAGAAATAGATGATTTCAATATAAGAAGAAAGTAATGATTATAAATATGTACTGATCGACACACAATGCATAAAGATTTAGCTTATATAACAAAAGAGCACAGAGGAAAAGAGAAGCTATATAGATGCAAAGCTTCATGTGCTATATTAAAGTTGGCATTAATTTGAACTACACTGTATAAATTAAGATAGTAATTGTAATCACCAGGGAAATCACAAAGAAAATGACTCAAAAATATATAGTAAAAGAAACAAGGGAATTAAAAAATGGTATGCTAGAAAACCTAGATAGCATATTAAAAAGCAGAGACATTACTTTGCCAACAAAGGTCCATCTAGTCAAGGCTATGGTTTTTCCAGTAGTCATGTATGGATGCGAGAGTTGGACTGTGAAGAAAGCTGAGCACTGAAGAATTGATGCTTTTGAACTGTGGTGTTGGCGAAGACTCCTGAGAGTCCCTTGGACTGCAAGGAGATCCAACCAGTCCATTCTGAAGGAAATCAGTCCCGGGTGTTCATTGGAAGGACTGACGCTGAAGCTGAAACTCCAATACTTTGGCCACCTCATGCAAAGAGTTGACTCATTGGAAAAGACCCTGATGCTGGGAGGGATTGGGGGCAGGAGGAGAAGGGGATGACAGAGGATGAGATGGCTGGATGGTATCACCAACTCAATGGACATGAGTTTGAGTAAACTCCGGGAATTGGTGGTGGACAGGGAGGCCTGGCGTGCTGCGATTCATGGGGTCGCAAAGAGTCAGACACGACTGAGCGAATGAACTGAACTGAACTGATGCTGGAAAATACTGATTTAACACCAAAAAAGGCATTAATGGATGAGTAAAGGAACAAAAAGTCACAAGACATAGAGATAACAAATATCAAAATAGCAAACAAATCCTACCTTATTTGTACCTTACATTAATTGGATTAAATATTCCAATTAAAAGGCAAATACTGACAGAATGGATTAAAAAAAGAGCAAGGATGGCAAAAGAGATTCCATGCAAGGAGTAATCAAAAAGAGTTTGGCTAGCTACATTAATATCAGACAAAACAGACTTTAAGAAAAAATGTTGCTGGAGACAAAGGACATTTTAGAAAGACAAAGGGTCAAGTCATCAGAAGATGTAACTATTAAAACCACATATGCACCTAATAATGGTGCTGCAAAATACGTAAAGCAAAAACTGACAGAACTGAAAGAAAAACAGGCAATTCAACAAGAATAGTGACTTTAATACATGTGTGCATATGTGCTCGGTTGCATTAATTGTGCTCGATTCCTAGAGACCGCAGGGACCATAGTCTGCCAGCCTACTCTGTCCATGGGCTTCTCCAGGCAAGAATACGGGGGTGGATTGCCATGCCCTCCTCCAGGGGATCTTTCCGACCCAGAGATCAAACCTGCATCTCCTGCATCGTAGGTGGGTCCTTTACTGCCGAGCCACCGGGGAAGCCACAACTTGAATACATACCTATTTTCAATAATGGATAAAACAACTATGCAGAATATCAACAAGAAAATAGAAAACTTGAACAATACTAAAAACCAACTAGAAGTAGAGACCCATAGAACACACCACCCAGCAAAAAGCAGAACATGCCTTCTCTTCAAGCGTAACAGAAGCATTCCAGGATTGCTCTTGTGTTAGGCTATATAATACAGCCCTCAAAGATTTAAAAAAACTGAAGTCACACAAAGTATGTTTTATAACCACGATGGAATGAAATTAGACATCAATAACGGAAGGAAATTTGGGAAATACACAAACATGGGGAAATTAAACAACACACTCCTGAAAAACCAGTGGATCAAAGAAGTAATCACAAAGGGAATTAGAAAATGAGAACAAAATGCAAGATACCACAATTTATAGGATGTATCCAAAGATTAGAGGGAAATGTACAGGAAATCCCTATATTTTAAACAGAAGAAAGATCTTCAGTCACTATAATATAGAGGGGTGTGCAGAGGCCTAGGTGAGCTGAATGATGGGGTACTTAGGTTTTCCTTAAAGATGACATTTATGGATGAGTAAGGCTGGAGGAAGGTAGGAAGGGAATTCCAGATGGAGAACAATTTGAACAAAAGCACATAGGCATGAACTAGCAGGGGTTATGCAGGAGAGCTTTACACAGTTCTGCATTTCTAGAACATGAAATGTGTGGCCAAGAAGGCTGATGAGTCTGTGCAAGAAGGCTGTGACTCCCAGCCCTGAGGTTCTGTATGCTCTGCTGAGAACCTTGGGCTTTGGTCTTCAGGTCACTGAAAGTTTATAAGCAGGTAGGTATATAATGTAGTTCAGATTTCCTTTTGTTTTGTTTTAAAATATTTATTTATTTGGCTGTGTGGGTCTCAGATGCAGCACATGAGATTTTTGCTCTTAGTTGCAACACGTGGGATCTAGTTCCCTGACCAGGGATTGAACCCAGGACCCCCCAGCATTGGAAGCGTGGAGTCTTAGCCACTGGACCACCAGGGAAGTCCCCAGATTTCCTTTTGGAAAGATCTTTCCAGATGGAGTTTTCTATATGGATATTCTGGAATGGATAGCAAGGGGTTAAGGTGGAAAGTTTAGAGACAGAGAGGCTGGAAAAGGGGTCACTGCCATGATCCAGCAGGGAGAAAATGGAGCCTGAACAGGAGCTGCAGGGGTGAGGCTGGAGGGAAGGAGCTGGATTTGAGGAGTCTAGGAAACCAGGGTTGGCAAAACTTGGTACTGACTGGAGGTGGGTGAGAATAACGCTTCTAGGAGAGTGGATATTTCAGGCTTGGGTGAGTGGTCACCACAGAGACCAAAGACCAGAATGCCAAAGGAGAAACAGGTCAGAGAGTGTCTTAAACTGTTTTTCTTCCCCCCTCCCCCTTTTCTCGTGCATGGCCATAGAAGAAATGCTATCCTGGTAGTAGCGCATCTGCCAGCAATTTGCTAACCACTCTGAGAATGCTTGCACAGTCCTCTCATGGGTCCCCTGTACTCCCTCCCCCAAGGGTCCCCTGTGCCAACATGTCTTGCCTCCCCATTTCTCCTGAAGGGTCCCCTGGGGCACACCAGGCACAGCAGTGAGCTGTTGGTTGCTTTCTCCCTGGGATCCTAGGCTCGCTGCATCAAGTGTCTTGTCCTCCCCTGTCCTGGGCCACCTCCCTCTTCCATGAACATCTATCTTCCAGGACAGGGTCACAAAAACTGCAGGCCTGAGCACCGGATTTCCCCCATCCATGTGTTTTATTTGGCCTGCCCTGTAGTGAAAATATATATTTTTGGGCTTCCCTGGTGGTGCAATGGACTAAGAATCCACCTGCCAATGCAGGGGGCACAAGTTCAATCCCTGGTCCGGGAAGGTTCCACACGCCATGGAGCATCGAGTCCACACTCTAGAGCCCACGAGCTGCAGCTGCTGAACCTGCGGGACCTAGAGCCTGTGCTCTGCAATCAGAGATGTCAACGCAATAAAAAGCCATCGCACCGCAACCAAGAGTGGCCCCTGCTCGCTGCAACTAGAGAAAGCCCAGGCATAGCAACAGAGATCCAGTGCAACCAAAATCAAACAAATAAATTTTAAAAATTATGAAAAAGTAAGAAATACATACTCTTACATATAAATGACTTTGAAGGAGGGACAAAGTCTTTCTCTCACATTCCCTGGAAACCTCTGGTTGTCTCATCCTCAGCCTACTTTGCTCATTTCCCTTCATGCCTGGCAGCCCCAGGCTACTGAAAGACTTAACTCCACTGGAAGAGGATATGCCGGGGGTCTGGTCCTTCAAGGGGTAGCATCTTGACAGAACAGGTTATTGGCTTCCCTGCCACATCTTTCTTACCTTCAGGATGGGGGTTTGGAGAGAAATGACTGGTTTTCCGTGAATGCCTTTGGAAGGACAGTCCTACCTCCCTGTTGAAAATAAAAACCTGTCGCGTGTATATATTAGACTAAATTGTATGAAATTGCTGATATTGAGCTGGTTTTGCCGCCCTGAAGATGGCAATTTCACACAGTTCAGTTGATTCACAGGATCCTGGCTTAGTCACTAGCAGAACAGTGGTTCTCAGACTGGGTTGCAAATTAAAGTAAGCTGGGAGCTTTTTAAAACTACCCTTGCTAGGACATCCTCCTAAGATAATTAAATTCAAATCTTTCACGATGGGGGCAGGCACAGGGATATTTTCAAAATTCATGTGTGGCCAGATTAAGGACTGTAGCTTTAGGACATCCCTGAGTCAGTCCTGAGAGAGGCTCAAAGAGTCTCAGCTTAACTCCTTAGCACATTACCTGTGGGTGATGGGAGCTGAGTTTGAGAAGCTCAGAGCTTCCATGTGGCTGCAATTACCTCATGCAGTAATTAATGCAATTACTTCATGCATTAAATTGAGTTAATAAAAATAAAAGAGCTTCCATCACAGCAAAAAAAAAAAAAAAAAGAGGGGGGTTTGTTAAATATCCCTGTCCATGTGGTAGCATCCTAAGCACATTACAGAATGCCTAACTTGGGGCAATCGGCCATCTGGAGTCTGCAATGTTATCTCTGCCAAAACCACTGGAGTGCCCACTGACATTAGAGAAAGGCCCAAAGAACGGGAAAACGTTCAAAAGCATGGCCCTGGCCATGCACTCAAGAGCACACACCACAACAAAGAATGCATTTTGGCCTGGATAATTCAATGATTTCAGCCATGCTGTTGTTTTGTCACTAAGTCATATCTATTTTGTGGCCCCTTGGACTGTAGCCCACCAGGCTCCTCTGTCCATGGGATTTCCCAGGCAAGAATATTGGAATGGGTTTCCATTTGCTTCTCCAGAGGATCTTCCCGACCCAGGGATCAAACTCGTACCTCTTGCATTGGTAGATTCTTTACCGCTGAGCCACCAGGGAAGCCTGGTTTCAGCCATACACGGCGGTTAAGTGAAATACTCTTTGTGAGCTATAACCCCTTTGCATTCTCAATAATTCTAGGAATTTCACTTTGTCCATAATGGTTTTTTTCCTTTTTGCTTTTAATGAGCAGATTAAAAAACCAAAACAAAATATATTTTTAAATATTTGTATTTAGATAATGCTGGATCATCAAAAAAGCAAGAGAGTTCCAGAAAAACATCTATTTCTGCTTTATTGACTATGCCAAAGCCTTTGACTGTGTGGATCACAATAAACTGTGGAAAATTCTGAAAGAGATGGGAATACCAGACCACCTGACCTGCCTCTGGAGAAACCTATATGCAGGTCAGGAAACAGCAGTTAGAACTGGACATGGAACAACAGACTGGTGCCAAATAGGAAAAGGAGTATGTCAAGGCTACATATTGTCACCCTGCTTATTTAACTTATACACAGAGTACATCATGAGAAACGCTGGGCTGGAAGAAGCCCAAGCTGGAATCAAGATTGCCGGGAGAAATATCAATAACCTCAGATATGCAGATGACACCACCCTTATGGCAGAAAGTGAAGAGGAACTAAAGAGCCTCTTGATGAAAGTGAAAGAGGAGAGTGAAAAAGTTGGCTTAAAGCTCAACATTCAGAAAACAAAGATCACGGCATCTGGTCCCATCACTTCATGGTAAATAAACTGGGAAACAGTGGAAATAGTGTCAGACTTTATTATTTGGGCTCCAAAATCACTGCAGATGGTGACTGCAGCCATGAAATTAAAAGACGCTTACTCCTTGGAAGAAAAGTTATGACCAACCTAGATAGCATATTGAAAAGCAGAGACATTACTTTGCCAACAAAGGTCCGTCTAGTCAAGGCTATGGTTTTTCCAGTAGTCATGTATGGATGTGAGAGTTGGACTGTGAAGAAGGCTAAGCACCGAAGAATTGATGCTTTTGAACTGTGGTGTTGGAGAAGACTCTTGAGAGTCCCTTGGACTGCAAGGAGATCCAACTAGTCCATTCTAAAGGAGATCAGCCCTGGGATTTCTTTGGAAGGACTGATGCTGAAGCTGAAACTCCAGTACTTTGGCCACCTCATGCAAAGAGTTGACTCATTGGAAAAGACTCTGATGCTTGGGAGGGATTGGGGGCAGGAGGAGAAAGCGATGACAGAGGATGAGATGGCTGGATGGCATCACTGACTCAATGGACGTGAGTCTGAATGAACTCTGGAAGTTGGTGATGGACAGGGAGGCCTGGCATGCTGCGATTCATGGGGTCACAAAGAGTCGGACACGACTGAGCGACTAAACTGAACTGAACTGAAATATATTTTTAGAATAAAAGAGAAAATGGCACATATTAGTTTCAGGGTGATGAAAATATTCTAAAATTAGATTATATAATGGTTGCTCAACTCTGTAACGGTAACAAAAACCATTGCATGCTTTGTACAGGTGAGTTTTATGGTATGTAACCTATAGCTCAATAAAGTTGCTCTTTAATAAAAACCGTAATACTAGTGTGGAAAGAAAATAACCAAAACAGGTAAAATGCATTCTGCATTTCTAGACAATGAAGGAGCGTGTGTGAGTGTGTGTGTGTGTGTGTGTGTGGTCCTGTTCCTGGGACTTGAGTGGGTCTCGGCACGACACAGGTGCCACAGGACGGGTTAAACGAGCGGTCCCGATGCTGTAAGCAAAGGGTGGGCTAGGAATAATCCTGCAAAGCTGGTGGCGAAATGAGACTCAGTACTTTGTACCTCTCTTGTGGTATGGTTGTACTGATGTCCTTGCCCAATTGGGAAAGAAAAGCAGAAGCAGCGTCCACAGAGAGCTCTATGCAGGGAACAAACCTACCCTGGAGGCAGCAAGGCAGAGCTTGCATGCTCCTTCACTCACTCACCCTTCCACCACCTCCTCCCAGGCTCCAAGCACTCTGGACCAGCGTGAGCTCTCTCCGACTGCTCCCTTCAAATTTCTTGGTTCAAAAGTGACTTAAGTTTCAGCAGAATCCATCATGGTGGGTGTATGCTCTGAAAAGGAGTGTGTCTGATGTGTTCATGTGTACAGGCGCCTTGAGACAGTATTCCCCTTATACCCTGGGATTGCTGAACAGTTATTGGAGTCCTAGGGCTTGACAAATTGTCAGAGACTTGGAAATTCTAAAAGAGTTGAAGGAAAACGCTTACAATGATGAAAGGGCCAAGAAAGAAACCTCCAGTGCTCCCAAACCTCCACGTCTGCAGTACTTGCTCTCCTAAAACTCTCAAATGTTGAGGAGCTACCATGTGCCGTGTACTATGGGAGATACAGATGTGAATAAAACACTGTCTTCAGCTTCAAAGGGTTTACCTGTCAGGGGAAGAGGTCAGACATATCCCCCAAAGACATCAATAATACAAACCATACCACAGGAGAGGTACTGAGACTCAGAAGCCCAGGAAAACATGCACAGTTAGAAAAATCATGAAAGTCTTCCTGAGTAAGCAGCATCTAAGAGATAAGTAACATTTTCAGGGATGAAGATGGGGGTGGGGTGGGCATCCTGCAGGAAGTGCACTGCCCTAGGCTGGAGGGGGACAGCCCCACCCCCGGCTCTGATTTCAACCCAATCTCACTTCAACACATCAGTGCAGAGATGCTACCCTGTGTGAGGCAGAACCACAGATGGAAATAAAGATGAAATAAAGTCAGTCTGTGTCTTTAAAAGCCTTGCAGTTCAAGGACAGGGAAGAGAGAGGCAAAGGGGGTGGTTAGACAAAGATACCTAGAACCACAAGATACCACGTGAGTTGTGAAAGAAGCATCATAGAAACCTTGGCAAAGCGCTCAGACCTAACTAAGAGGGCTCCGCCTGACCTTCCATTCTGTTTCTCCGTACTGGACTGTAAGCTTCTCAAGGATGAGGACCTGGACTTCTTGGTCCTTGCATGGCCTGGGTCTAGCTCAGTGTCTGGCACTTGGTAGACATTTGTTGAAGGAGGGAGGAAGGAAGAAAAGGAGGTGGGGAAGGATGCAGGAGGAAAGGAAGGGAGGAAGGAACAAACAATTCTCCCAATGGTGAATCATCTCCTAAGGATGTCTGTCTTTAAATTCACATAGCACTGCCTACCTTCGGTTCTTATTGTCCCTTTCTTCTCCCACTTGTATTTTGCTCACCTCAATCCTCCTTCCCTGACAATACCAGCCCACACTATCTTCCTGGGCCTTGATTCTTGCAGTGATCACAGAGCCTGTGCTGCATAATTTAAGTACTCCACATTCCTTGCAGCTGCTTCCTGTGTGCTAGTTGTGTAAACTCTTTGAAGGCAGAGTCCTCTTCTTAGATGACTGCATCCCTCACAGTACTAGAATATATTGACTGTTGACTGGCTGGGCAATAAGGCCCATTACAGGAGGAGCACAGAAACACAACCTGAGGTGTAGTGCTATACATACATGCACAAAGAGCCTGGATAATAGGGCCTAGCAGAGAGAAAACTGGGGGACAGAACAGCTTTACCTTTAACACAGAGGCCCCAAACCCAGGACAGGAGAGGAGTATGTATGTCCTGCAGCACAGCGGGGTGGATGCAAGGATTTGATAGATGTGAAATTAAGCCCTGGAATGGGTTGCCTGGAGAAGTCACAAACCCTTCTCTCTGAATGTCCCTAAAGACACTAGGGAACTAAGACTGCTGGGTGCACCGAGCTTTTCCCAAGCACCAGCTGGACAGTCCATCCTTGCTGTCTTTATCAGCATTACAGGTAAGAAAGAGTCCTTTGGGGACAAAGTTTCTTAGAGGAAATGTTGATTTGCCCTTTGCTTTATGATCTCCTGATATAATGAACAAGGTTCAGGAGGATTAGCTGACTGCAGACAGACCAATGTTCCTGTGTAGAGAAATCAGGTAGACTCTCACTACCACCCAGCTCATTTCTATGGTCAGAAAACGACCTCCAAACATTTTCAAATACATCCAGTACAGGCTGATACAACTTCTCTAGCATTTGACCGCATACGCCTTCTTGCACTGATTTCATGCTTTCTGCAAAGGGGCTTCCTCTGTAACTAGATTGTCTGGGACAGGTATAAAGACCAATTTTTCCTCTAAGATCTCCCAATACTAAGTGCTTAATAAATATACATATGAATAATAACATTACACAATAATCTGCAAGTCCTCTCCCCACACATTTCCTTATGCAGTTCTCACAACAACCCTGTAAGGTAGGTCCCATGATTAACTTCCATTTTCCAGGTAAAGAAATCAATATTCTGAAAGATCAAGTAACACGCCCAATATCACACAGCCAGTAAGAAGTTCTTTCCCTTGCTTAAATGAACTCTAAAGTCGGAAGAAGAAAAGTTATGACCAACCTAGACAGCACATTAAAAAGCAGAGACGTTACTTTGCCAACAAGTCCGTCAAGTCAAAGCTATGGTTTTTCCAGTAGTCATGTATGGATGTGAGAGTTGGACTATAAAGAAAGCTGAGTGCTGAAGAATTGATGCTTTTGAACTGTGGTGTTGGAGAAGACTCTTGAGAGTCCCTTGGACAGCAAGGAGATCCAACCAGTCCATCTTAGAGGAAATCAGTCCTGACTATTCCTTAGAAGGACTGATGCTGAAGCTGAAACTGCAATACTTCAACCACCTGATGCAAAGAACTGACTCATTTGAAAAGACCCTGATACTGGGGAAGATTGAAGGCAGGAGGAGAGGGGGACGACAGAGGATCAAATGGTTGGATGGCATCACTGACTCGATGGACATGAGTTTGAGTAAACTCCGGGATTTGGTGACAGACAGGGAAGCCTAGTGTGCTACAGTCCGTGGGGTAGCAAAGAGTCGGACACGCCTGAACAACTGAACTGAACTGAAAGCCGGAAGAGGCAGCCCTATCTTCCCATACAAGGATCAATATGCACTACAGTATTTCAGGGATGGGAACACTGAAGTCCGAGGTTAGTATATGATGAATAAACGAATAGATACATTATACAGTGGATGCACTGTATGGAGTCAGTGGAAAGGAGACAATTTAAGAAAAGGAAGAATCTTTAGTTCAGACTATTTACAAGGAGGGAGTTCCCTGACAGTCCAGTGGTTAAGACTTGGTGCTTTCAATCTCACAAGCCGGGCAGCAAGGTCAAAACATAACAAAATTATATATAGGGAGTCTACTGAGTGTCAGGCATTGGAAACCCAGGCACAACTGCCCTGCCCTCATGGGCCTTACAGTCCTTTGCAAAAGATAGACGTTCAGAAACTATTACAGCAAACCAGTCACACTTTTTGTTAAATGCTACAAAATGTTAGCGGGGATCTCTGGTCTGGTCCAAAGGAAGAGCTCTCATGATGGGAAGGTTGGCCTCTTTTGAGCAAGAGGTTACTTTTGCACAGGCAGAAGTAGTGAAGTAGAGGCAAATTGGGTAAAAGGAGGAGGGAAACTTTCTCACAAATAGAACTTAGGGACCGCGATTTCCAGTCCCGCTGCCTGGCTGCCTATCTGCTTTACGAAAACCAGGAAAGAGACAGCGAAGGCTAGTGAGAGGTCGTTTCATGTAAGCGGGGTGGGGCGGCAGGGAGAAGCAAGAGAGGCGTGAGTCGGCGTCGAGAGAGTTAAGATGGGCCGGCCCGGGATGCAAAGGGTTAAGCAGGGCGGTCCGGAGTGGGTCCAGTAGACCCGCCCACCGGGGCGGGGGGGCGGGGCCTCGCGGAAGAAGCCCTTGGATTGGCCGCAGGGAAGGAGTTAGGCTAGGACGGTACCAACAGTCGCGAGCCGCGGAGGCGGGGGGTGGGTGTGGGACCGCCGGCTCAGCGCCGGGAGAGGTGGCCGGGAATGGCCGGGCCGGGGGTGGGCGGGAGCCGCAGTAGCGGCGGCTGGGGGCGGTGAGCGCGGCGTGGGGCTGCCCCTCCCCGGAGGCGGCGGGGGCGGCCGGGGCCGCGCCGCACCGCACCGCGCGGGCGGCCATGGAGCGAGCCTAGGGCCCTGCAGGTGAGCGGCGTGGGGGCGGGGTAGGGCGCGCGACCCCCGCCCCGGGCGAGGCGAGGCGAGGCGGGAAAGTGCGCGCAGGTCCGCGGGCGGGGCGCGGTGCGTGGCGCGCGCCGGGCGGGGGCCGTCTGAGGGCGGGGCGCCTCCCTGAGGGGCTGGGCACCGGTGCCCCGAGCGGACCCCGAGCGGCGGCTGCCTTAGAGACCGGCCCGGGCCGGGCGCCCCGCCTCGTTGGCCCTGAGCGGGCTCCCGCCGGTCGTAAAAGCGGCTAAAGGGACGCGGCCGAGGCCGCCGCCTCCTCGGCCCGCCTGAGGCGCGGGCCTTACCTGGGGGCGCCTCGGGCAGCCGGGGGTCTGTCGAGTTGACCCACCCTTGCGCCTGGACGGCTTCCCCAGAGCCGACTGGCCCCGGTGCCGCCCTCGTGTCCCGCCGAGCGCCCGTTGCGGCGGCCCGGGGTGGGGGGATCGCGCGCCCGCGGGCCCACCTCGTGGCCGTGAGGCGCGAGTGACCTCCAGGCCCGAGGCGGCAGGCAGGGTAACCGTGCCTAGGGATCCGCGATCCCCTCGGAGTCGTGCACCCCGCGCTTGCGGTAGGGCACAACTTAAGGAAATGATGCGGTTGTGCAAAGTGGGTTGCGCTTGAGATTTCATTTCCGGGTGCTGTGGCCCCCGCAATTAAAAGAGAACCGAAACGTTGCCATTGATCAGCGTGAGGAGTTGTCAAGTTGCGTCCTTGATTGTGGGATCTGATAAGAGTTCCATTCTAATCAGGCTTCTGTTACCTGCAGGTCTCCCGGATAGGACGAGAAACGGTAGAGGATGTTGGAGGGAAAGTGGAGGGGACAAGACATGATTGGTCATTAAGGATTTATTAGCCCTTGAAACGGCCATATCGTCGGTTGGAGGAGTGAGGATTTATAATTCTGGGAAATGAGAAATGCTTGATACAGCGACTTGAGTCTGGGGCCAAGTATCAGTATCATCCCCCACCCAGCCAAGGTTTGGTTTCTCACCTTGAAAAGAAGGAATAGGAATGTGAGATCTTAGATTTCAAATGGCAGGACTTTATGTAAAACCGTAACTATGATTACTGTTTACTAACAATTGCTATCGTCCTTGTGTTGTAAATTAATGCGTATATTTCATTGGGGTTATTTTAAACTGGGCTGGAGACCTCAGTGTAGCACAGTCCTTGAATTTATTCAGGACTCTTGAGCCAAGCCTTAAAGCACTTCTGCGTGTATTGTTATTTATCATCAAAACATACCCTTGAGAATCTGAGATACAGATGTTAAAGATGCTAAATTATTTGCCTAGCCTTAGAGCCAGTCTACAGTCCATGGGGTCGCTAATAGTCAGACACGACTGAGCGACTTCACTTTCTCTTTTCACCTTCAAGCATTGGAGAAGGAAATGGCAACCCACTCCAGTGTTCTTGCCTGGAGAGTCCCAGGGACGGGGGAGCCTGGTGGGCTGCCGTCTGTGGGGTCGCACAAGAGTCGGACACGACTGAAGCAACTTAGCAGCAGCAACAGCAGCAGAGCCAGTCTAAGGTCGATTTATATTAAATTAAAGAATGAAAATTGGAAAACATGCCCAGGGTAATTTGAAATAGGGAACAAACAGATCGCTGTTTCTATCATGTACTCCTTAATGTCACAGAGTTACTTTATGCTGAGTTGATAATTTCTTGACTTTTAGTCTATTCTCTTGATTTTTATTTGTAGACTCCAGTTCTTTCAGACAGCGTTAAAGCTGCTTTTTATCTTTTCTGAATTTTGAATTTCTAAATGAAATTTTCTGTTTCTTCTGCTTGCAGGGCAGTCTTCAGCTTCCTTCACTTTGTGTGACCATCATTTTAATGGCATAAACCCTGAAGCCAGATGCTTCAATTCAGCTCTTGAATTGATAACTTAAAAATAGCAGCCACAGTGGTTGTCTCTTGGTGATTGCTCCAATCTCTTTATAGAATTAAGAGGCTGCTCTTTGTATTCTCTGGGCACAGTTGGAAACAGTAAAAAGGAGACTGTCTTTTGAAGCTGATGTCAGGCCACTTTGGGATTAAGTGCCAGGTAGTTTGGGGCTGAGAAGCATGGTTACAATGTGTTTAGTTGCTAAGTCACTCTGACTCTCCTGCAGCTCCTTGAACTGTAGCTTGCCAGGCCCCTCTGTCCACGGGATTTTCCAGGCAAAAGTACTGGAGTGAGTTGTTGTTTCCTTCTCCAGGGAATCTTCCCGACGCAGGGACTGAACCTTCGTCCTCTGCTTTGGTGGGTGGATTCTTTACCACTGATCCATCTGGGTGGAAGCACAGTTATAATGAGGAGCTACAGTTTAGTGTTGTAGTGATAATGACTGATGTGCTTTGTTTTTTGTACCTAACAGTGTATAGTGGATAGTAGATGTGGAGTAAATATTTGGTGGTTGAATGAATGAATGGAGAACAGTATGAGGGAGGAGGACACATCCTTGTGCAGATATTTGTCTAGTTCCTCTTTACAAGAGGAAAAAAAAAAAAGCCAAGAAAATTGTTTCAGATTCATGTTGCAAGTAGTTCAGTAGAGGTGGGTATCTGTAAGGGGTGTTACTTGCTGGAGCTGCTCTGAGATCTGATTGTGTGATTGGATGGTGTTCTCGCCACCAGCAGCCTGGGTGCAGCTTCATAGACTTGCTCCTGCAGCCTGCTCTGACTCAGCTCACTAGTAGTTGGTCTGGTAGACACTATTTTTGCACTAGTGAAAAAACTCGAGCTCTTGGTGTTGACCATGCCAGTATCACTGACCCTGACTGTCCATCTTCTGGTCCTTCGTATTGGGGATGGGAGAGGGGATTTATCCTTCTCTGAAGTGCTTGTCGTCCCACACCTGTATATCTCTCCCTCTTTTCCTTCCTTACACTGCCTCTGTAACCCTCAAGGACTGAGGAATTCATTGGCACAGACCTCGGGTACTAAAAAGAAGACCTTACTTTGCAACTGAAACCAGCTTTTGACCAACTTGTAACGTCAACTTGACTGCTAGAGCCGTCTAGGAGAGAATGTAATACAAAGCTCTCACTTGTGATTTTGTTCATATCCAGAATCAGGAGAGGGAAGGCCCCGCTCTGGACATGGTCAGTCTAGGGGGTGTGTCTGTCATACCAGTGTGAGATATGAAATGAAGGCTGATGCAGAAGAGAGACGCTGAGCTTTGGCGTGTGTGTTTGGGAGTCTACTTTCTGGCAAGGTAACTGCCCTATGGAGGGGATGGTGTTAATTTGGGTTCATTATGAAAGGAGGGCAAGGAATATGAAATTATGAATGTAGAACAGATCCAAGTACAGGGTGAGGCAGTGAAGTCTATCATTTCATCATTCTTTGCTCTTAAATGCTGACTTTCTGCTTTATGTATCGATACCAACGTGGGAATATGATATTACCACCGTGGGAATAGGCTATATTTTTTGTGCAGAATTTTTTGCAATGTATTTTATGTTTCATTTGCTTTTTAAACAATGTAGTTTAAACTTTGTTGATTTGAGATTATGGTTACAGACAGTAATCCTGCAGGGCTCGGAGGTGATTGACATATGTAGGTTGTTTGCCCCTTCCGCTTTTTGAATTCTTGAATTTGCTTTCAGCAGTCAGTCTGTCTGAAAGCAGGGGTGAAAAAGCTATGCTTTTGCTGCTGTTAGTGTCCCTGCTGCCCTTTTTAAAATTTTTTGCAGCTTCTAATCTTCTGTGGAGGAGCAACCCAGATAACTCTGCTTTCTGAAACTGAATGTAAAACAGCTAAATAAGCTTAGTGAGGGTCTGCCTGGCTTTTCTTTATTAGTGGATGAACTTTGTGACCATTATTTTGGCTGCCCAAAGACGTGTGGTTCTCGTTTCTTATCGTTGGTTTAGATAGTGAATTTGCACTCTATACAGGTGCGTTTATGTCCCTGTAGTTCTTTCTGTATAAAAAAGTGATATGGAGATATCAGTGTTGGTTTTCATTTCAGAAAATATTGCCAATAACACTTGAAAGCTTGGTTCCAGCCCTGTCGTGTATCGTTCTTGGACAATGTCTTGGACCATCTCCAATCTTCCTCTTAGCATTTCCAAATCATCTTTACTCCTAGTCCCAACCAACACCAGACACCAGCTTGGCAATATCAATGGCCATGAAAGGTGGAAGCAAGGTATATAGGAGGCAACAGTTTAAAATTGAGTGTATAAAATTGGTATTAATATTTGATATGTCAATATTTTTACTGTATTTATATTTGAATTCATTACAGGACTTAGTTTCCCTATATTGGTTAAAAAAAGAGGTCACCTTTAAACCAAAGAGCTGAAGAAATGCTTAAAACCATAAAGGTGTCTGCCTTCCTCACTCTTCACTCCTTTTATTCAGTAAGTGTTTATCTCATGTGTCCTGACTGTACTAGCTTACTTCTAATTACAAAGAAAGTAAAATATCCCCTGTCCTTGAGGAACTCACAGTAGGGTAGAGGAGACAGGCTGCCAAAAAATATATGTGTGTATGTATGTGTGCATTTGTATTTATGTTCATATATAGCAAGGGATCATGCTGGGAGCCACTCAGCCATAATTCAGCACTGACCTGCTTGGGGTTCCTATTTCTAAAGTGATCTGTAGCCTGGCAGCTTGACCGACCCTAGAACATAAGGTTAAAAGTGTGAGGTGTTACTGTTGAATAAAGTTTACATACTTTTTCATATGTTCAGCTTTTTACTGTTGAATGAAGTTTACATACCTTTTCAAGAACAATAAAGATAGAAAACATGAAATTTGAAGTAAATTTTTTTATTATTTGAAATTCTGTATTTCTTCCCTGGTGGCTCAGACGGTAAAGTATCTGTCTGCAATGCGGGAGACCTGGGTTTGGTCCCTGGGTCGGGAAGGTTCCCTGGAGAAGGAAACGGCAACCCACTCTAGTACTCATGCCTAGAAAATCCCATGAATGGAGGAGCTTGGTGCAGGCTACTGTCCATGGGGTCGCAAAGAGTTGGGCTCAACCGAGCGACTTCACTTCACTTCACTTCACAGTATATAGTAATCACATTCTGTATAGCCTTAAATGATTGTTAGATCTGGTAATTCATTATACCTGGCTCATTTGAAACAATACAAATTCTTAGGCATTTCCACAGTTTCTAGATCAGTGAACACTGCCTGTGTTGGTTTTTTAGAACAAATCTCACTTAGCAGTATGAGCTGAAAATTTTGTCTCTTCACTTTTCAAGAAAAATCATTAGAGGATTCCCCTGAATCAAGATTTAAATGGGACAGGTTGCAGGAATTGAATTTTTTTCAGTGAAGGAGGAAACACTGTTGCCTGTTTCATTTTTACTCTCACACCCCGAAGAATACTTCATTAATGTCTGGCGATCATTGTAGTTCCTTCCTTCGCAGGGAACTGTTAGAGGTTTTCATATAACACAAGTTTATATTTATTATGTGAATATATATTTAAGTGGAAGTGAAAACAGTGAGGAGTATATAACACTTGAACCGACTTGGACTGTGTAGAAGTTCAGTTTTCTATACCCATAACTTAAGTTACTCCAGGGCTTATCTTAAAAGCTTTATTGTTCAGTCTCTCAGTCCTGTCCAACTCCTTGTAACTCCATGGGCTGCAGCACTCCAGGCTTCCCAGTCTATTACCAACTCCCAGAACTTGCTCAAACTCATGTCCATTGAGTTGGTGATGCCATCCAACCATCTCATCCTCTGTCGTCCCCTTCTCCTCCCACCTTCAATCTTTCCCAGCCTCAGGGTCTTTTCCAGTGAGTCAGCTCTTCGCATCAGGTGGCCAAAGTATTGGAGCTTCAGCATCAGTCCATCCAATGAATGTTCAGGAGTGATTTTCTTTAGGATTGACTGGTCTGATCTCCTTGCTGGCCAAGGGACTCTCAAGAGTCTATTTCAGCACCACAGTTTGAAAGCATCAATTCTTCACTGCTCAGCCTTCTTTATGGTCCAACTCTCACAGCCATACATGACTAGAAAAACCATAGCTTTGACTGTATGGACTTTTGTCAGCAAAGTGATATCTCTACTTTTTAATGTGCTGTCTAGGTTTGTCATAGCTTTCCTTCTAAGGAGCAGGTGTCTTTTAATTTCATGGCTGCTCTAGGACATGCAAAGCTGTCACCTTTAAAACACAGATTTAATCTTCCAAACTGAAGAACATTGTGAAGGGCATTCTATTCAGCCATTTTCGTGAAATAGAAAAGTTCATGCTTCCCATCTGTTTCACTTATGTTGAATGTGGTAGAATTGAACTTTGTAGACAAGAGAAAAACATTGGCTTAAGGTCGGCCAGATTAGTGACATAACCTCCTAGTCCTCTGCTTCACCTGGCATCCACTCTGACGAAACCTACTTGCTTACAGTCTTACCTACTCCTCAAATTTAGGGAAGTCTTTGGTTCAGAAATAGAAGGTTACTAGAACTCTTGGTAATGCAACACATGTATTCAGCCCCGACTGTGTAAACCCAGGAGACAGCGTAACCAGTGAGGGTTATTTTCTTTGCCATTCTTTCTTCTCAGGAAGTCGTCTTTGGGTTTTTGATATGGTAATAATGACCAACAAGCAACTACTATGGGTTGTCCAAGCACTAGTTTTAGCACAGTACACCTGGTAGTACCATTCATTTTTAACAATTCTGTGAGTCAGGTAATAGTGTTTGTATTTCCTTTATCATATAAGGAAATGGAGGCCCAGGGAGGTTAGCAGAAAGAAGGTGAATTAAGAACCTATTTAAGTGAAAAGGAAAACTATATGTAGATACTGATTAATGATGTTATTTGTTGCTAGGTTTTGTTTCAATGGAAGACTCCCAACTGAAGATGAAAAAGAATAATAATATGCTGCTGTAGGCGGTGGTGGCAGCACAGGAGTGGGCTGGTTTTCTGAGGATATAGAGATTTATTTAAGTAGTGAACACTTGATACCACTTAGTATTGGAGGTTTTGACTCCTTAAGCTAGAGGCTCACAATGCTAAGTGGAAAGATTTCTGAATGCCCTTTATTTTACTTATAAGAATTGTCATTAACCATCAGGAGAGACTGCATTTATTTCTAGGAGGCAGCTAATAATAATGTAGCAAAGTGCTCTAAGGTCACTACCAATTGAAAAAAACAAAAGGGCAGTATATCAGACTGGCCTCAAGGTGAAAATATGCGTTTTTATTTTATTTTGGTACTAAAGGGCTATAATTTTTGCTATTATTTACGCTTTGACTGAAATTTAAAGACTAGAATTTATAACCTGGGTGTGTATAGCTCTCTGAGTGTGTGGGATTAGCCTTAATTGCTCTACCGTGTATAAATGGACTTTAGTAAATGATCCATTTGAGATGCTTTTTTTTTCTTTTGTTACCTTTAAGAAACTTCATTAATCCAATTTTTATTTGTACTTAAATGGTTAATTAATATATCCCAGATGGTTGATATGGACAGAATAGACATGAAAATGTTAGGCTTACAAATTACCCCCAAATTAGTGGCTTAAGACTAAATGATATATTTCTCATATTAGGCAGATCAACTGGGCCCAGCTGATTGGTTCTTCTGCACACATGATATTGGCTGGAGTCACATGGGTGGCTGTATTTAGCTGAGACCTCAGCTGGAACTGGAATGCCCTAAATGGCTTCACTTATGTATCTGGCTCTCAGCTAGGGTGGCCAGAATAAGTAGGGGCAGACCAGGCCTCTCATCATTCAGCAGTCTAGCCTGAGCCGCTTTACATAGTAGCTTGGTCCCAAATGGAAGCTGCTAGGTCTCTTAAGACACCTAGCATTCGGCCACTTGCACAGCATTCTGTGATCAAAGCAAGTTACAAAGCCAATGCATATTCTAGGGAAGGAGAAATAGATTCCACTTCTTGATGGGAAGAATTGTTGGTTTCTGTCTTTGTAGACAATCACCCGAAAACTGATAATTAAATTTAGGTCTTACCTGTTATGCTTACCTAACCTTCAGAGGTTTGCTGAAACCAGCAATGACCAAAGAAGAAGTTCGTGAAATGGTCCTTGTGATTTCCACTCAGGATGAAGGGCAAGGAGATTGTGTGAGTAAATATGATAATATGCTAGTTATATAATAAATCCTACCCCCTTCACCATCTTCTTTGTTAATCGCCCTCTGCATGAAATGTTCATATCAAATGTTTTTTCCTTCTGGTACCTGACACTTACAAAATGTCTTGCATTCCCTTCATGTGGTAAGAGCTTATTCGACCATTGAATTGAAAACACAAAAAACAGGGATTGCTGAAGCCTTTGTTTTGAGTTGCTTTGAACAGAAGTTGGGATTTCTTCTCTGTGACCTCAGGTGAAGTAGTGTGAGGTCTCTTGATTAAAGGGAGATTCAAGGTGGCACAGCTACTAATGAGGTTTGGAACCTTGCTGGTGGCTTGGAGCCCCCGGTAAGGTAGTAAGTGTTGGAGCCAGGTCTTTTCATGTTCCTCAGCAGTCACATACATTGAATTTTATCACACAGTGGCTTACAGATCTTTGCACTAGTGTGTATTTCTGTATATGCTCCTCCAGACATCAGTCAGATTCTTGAACAGAGGGATCTAGTCTTTATACTATGACTTCACTTTTTTCTGTAAAACCTCTATTTCCTCTCCCAAAACAATTTACAATGTAGTCATAAGTTTATCCTTATAAAACACCTACTGTATATGTAGGAGTGTGTGTGTGTGTGTGTGTAAGAGAGAGAAGAATGATATATCAGCTTCCATATCAAACCTCATTTCACTGATACAGCCAAGAGTGAAACCAGGGTTCACTGTGAAGATTTCTTATAAACGTCTCTGTTGCACAACTCCAGTCTGGGAATTTATGCCAGCTTTTAGTGTGAAGACCACCATTAGCCCTGCCTTTTTTATACTGAACATTTTTTTGTGTTTTATTATTACCTTGAGTCTATTTGTTCTTTGAGGTAGGCTCTGTTCTGCATAACAGAAACATTAAAATAAATGACCGTAATATAACTGGACAGTGTTCCACTGTTGGAGGCATTTATATGAGGCAGTGCAGGCATGAAATAGAGCAGGCAGACTCCTGAGAATGCAAGAGAAGTTTTCATGAATAATTTGGAATATACCCAGTGATGTTGCTTTCATTTCCTTAATATCTGAAATGGGGGATCCTCTTAGAAACCCGGTTTGCAGACTAGATAGTATGCTGCTGTTTTAAAAAGATAATACAGTATGGAAGCTCTGTCTTGGGAACTCTCCCCTCTCAAGGATATAGGAGAGGAAGGGATCACTGTAAAGAGTAAAGGAGTCTACGTCACTAGAGGAAGGAATCATTCTATATTGGGTATCTAATACATTTTCCTGGAAAGGAGTCTTGCAGACTCACAGGCTTTTTGTATAAATTCCACTAAAAACTCTATATTGTCAATTTCTTGAATACCTTTGTGCTTGCCCTGTAGGCTGAAGGAGTACCAGCCTTCCAACTAAAAGAAAACCTGTTTCTGAGCTGTCAATATTTACTCAGAAAAAGACTATCCGCTGAAACTACCAACTAAATTGAATGGTGTCAGTAGAGAAGTATATTGCCTAAAAATGGGTAGTTGATTAAAGATAGCCAAGTTAAGGTGCCAGGTGATATTTTTACTATGCTACATACTGTAGGGAGTGCAAAAGTAGCTAAGATCAGTGAGGAGTCAGAATTCCGAGAGGGGAATTAAGAACAATCTACAAGAAGACACTGGATACGGCAGAATGTAGTTTAAGTACTGGCCCAAAGACAAGAGAGGTTACTATAGTAAGGAGGGACCAGAAATGGCTTTGAAGATGGCCCTTGAAAGCTAGATTAGGCTTTAAACAGGAGAAGATGGGAAGAAAAGATAAGAGCAAAAGAAATTTTGAGAGCGCTCCAGTGAGCAATGACACGTAGGGGACCATGTTCACACTGTTTTGGCGAAAGCTGACAAGTGAGGAGGGAAGAGAGTAAGAGTGGTGCCTAGCAACATAGATAGGCCGATGCCATCATTGCTTTGCTAAGGGATTTATGGAACTCACAAATGGTGTGTGATTAGAAAAATGATTTTGCTGCATTATCTATTCTGGATTGGAAGACCTGCAGGTCCAACAGGCTGTTCTTTCAGGGATTCAATAAAAGGTGCCCTCCCTAAATGCAGTCAGTGGCTGTGGACATGCCAGGCAGTTGTTGAGAGCAGGGCCAAATTGCAGTCTTAACTTGTTCTACCAGGACGTGGTGACTAATCGCAAACGCAAAAACTTGCTCAGCCCCTTCTTCAAACCTACCCTCACAACTAATCTGCAGAGATAAATAGTGAAGTGAGGTAACAGTTGAACCCTTCCATCACTTACTAGGAATTTCTTAGTTGAGTGGATGAAGTATTTGCAGCCCTGAACTGATGAGTGCGTTCTTCTGTGGCCCATCAAAAGGTAATGAGATTTCAGAACTTACAAGCACACACGCTCAGTTTGTTTTGTCTGAATTTTGGAGCTACTCAAACTCCTCATTGCATTGGTGATTTAAAAACAAAACAAAACCCCTCCCTGTCCCCAACCTTTGTGCTAAACGTTTAGATATGATATGTTTATATAACACGAGGGAGGACTTTATTCATTCTAAATGAAATGAGCAGCATTATTAGAATCTCGGGTTAACCAGACTTTAGTCCTGTGGAGGGTTTTGTAGGACATGAAAGGCTGTTCAGCTGACCCCTTTATGCCAGAATAGCACCTCAGCTGGAGGCTGTTGCAGCTGGAGGGGCTAAGGAAAAGATTGCCGACAGTGGATTTCCACATTGCATTTTAGCACTGCAGCCAGAGATCTGTACTGTTGAACAAATAACTGAAGAATTTGTGTGGTCTAGGTCATGTTAGGACCAGCAAAAATCTCTGAGATCTGTTCTACTAGCATCCCTGTTACCAGTAATCATAGGGAACTATTTTACTGAGTTTTACACCAAATTTGATACCATCACAATTACCTTTTGGATACACTTGAATTGCCTGTGTTTCAGCTAATAGTGTTATGTGCTCCCTGGGAGATGATGATGCAACGGAACAGGTGGCTGGAGATAATTAGAATTTGAATTTGACTCTCACTTTGCCATCTTCCTGAAAATGAAACGGGAGTGGTTAATCACCAAGAATAAACTGCGTGTCAGCAAGCTCTCAGCAAGGCGCTGCCCTGAGAACACACTGCCGCTCTAGTAGACTGTTCTGGGATGTGTTTCCAGCTGCTAATAGGGGCGCAGTCTCCGGTTTGGCTGGGAGTGGCTCAGCCTGAGTCGTTTGCCCCATTTTTGTATTGGTTTTATTTCTTCAATTAATAGTTTGAGTTGTTAAATGAATTGGAGAGTGAAGCAACACCCTGTTATCTTCTTGTCATCTTTGGCTTATCCCAGCACAGTGCTGCCTGTAGGCATATAGCAGAGCAAGCTTGTGCATGTTTTTAAAGGGCCCACTGGAGTGGAAAGCAGCCTGTCAGCATGCAAATGAAATTGAATTTTATGTTCTTACGCCTTGGCAAAAAATCTTGTATTTGGGATCTTTCAGCTTGAGAACTGACCAGTGTGGTGGGCCCCACACAGGAAGCACTTCTTTAGGTCTGTAGCATAAGTATCTTTGTTAACGTGCCTGACCAGTCCAGATTTAGTCACGTTGCTATAGTACCAGGTTTCATTAATTTTCTGGTCATGTTCTCCTGATAGCCAGATGGTATAGGGATATGTTTTTCCTTTGCTTAATTTATCCAGATTTGATTATCCATATTTTACAGGGTTTTTAATTTTGAAAAATAATTAGAAGACTGATAAGTAGAGATACATGTCTGGGTGTTGTATTTCAGTATGTGAGCAGCAGATATGACATGTTTAGGCTTGCTGGGTATTTGAATTCAGAGAGGGAGTTATTACTCTCCTCTAGATGCAATGGCACCCCACTCCAGTACTCTCGCCTGGAAAATCCCATGGATGGAGGAGCCTGGTGGGCTGCAGTCCATGGGGTCACGAAGAGTCAGACACGACTGAGCGACTTCACTTTCACTTTTCACTTTATGCATTGGAGAAGGAAATGGCAACCCACTCCAGTGTTCTTGCCTGGAGAATCCCAGGGACGGGGGAGCCTGGTGGGCTGCTGTCTATGGAGTCACACAGAGTCGGACACTGCTGAAGCGACTTAGCAGCAGCAGTAACAGTACCCTCTTTGGCATTTTTTAAGAGTTCTTGTCTTATAATATGTCATAATACTTGTACTTGGAGACAATAACTGGAAAGCTACCAAATACTGGTGGTTTTGGATAATCAAAAGTCATTTATGGGTTTTGAAAGGTAAAATGAAAATAAAGGAGTTATGCATATCTTAGTGTTTAACTTTTTTGTGCTTTTTCTCATTGTTTTGGTTTCTAAGAATTGGTGGCCATCCAGATGGCTCCGAAACGGCTCTGCACCCTATTAAAACAGGAGTATTTGCTTTTAAATGTTCAGTGTACCTAGTTCTTAACTGTTACATCCTTCCTTGGACCAGTTCATTCTAAATTATTGAGTCTTCTCAGACATAGGATTGGTCCAGCTAAAAGAGTGAGCAATCTATTTGAGGCTTGCAAAAGATTCAGGGGTGAAAGGACAGAATTTCTGAATGAACTGTGCTCTATACTTGGGCTTGCAGGAATTGTGGGAGGCACCTCAGTGAAGAGATGGACCAGTGTGTATAATCATGGAGTCTCCTTGCTGACATCACCACCCGCTCTCCTTGATAAGTGAGAGTGGTCGGGGAGAAGGAAAAGAGGTCAACATGAAGCTAAAGCAGCGAGTCGTGCTGTTAGCAATTCTCCTTGTCATCTTTATCTTCACCAAAGTTTTCCTGATTGACAACTTAGATACGTCAGCTGCCAACCGGGAGGACCAGAGGGCCTTTCACCGAATGATGGCGGGCTTGCGGGTGGAGCTGGTACCCAAGCTGGACCACACCTTGCAGTCTCCCTGGGAGATTGCAGCCCAGTGGGTGGTTCCCCGGGAAGTGTACCCTGAAGAGACACCAGAGCTGGGAGCAATCTTGCATGCCATGGCCACCAAGAAAATCATTAAAGCGGATGTGGGTTATAAAGGGACACAACTGAAAGCCTTACTGATACTTGAAGGAGGACAGAAAGTTGTCTTCAAACCTAAGCGGTAAGTCTTCATCTTGGAAGTTATCTGTGCTGTTTGGTTCTAACCTGGAATTTGTTTGAGTGCTCATCTCCCTCTCCTACTGTTCTCTTCAGTAAAATGGGAGAGAGACCCGAAGGTCTCTGAAGTCTTTTCTAGCTCTTAATGTTCCATGATTCTTTGAGTAAGGGAAACTTGCAGGAATATGTTTTGGTACCAAATTAGATTGAACACTTTACAGTGAGAGCTCTCCTTGATTTCTAAATTTATCAAGTACTATGTGCCAGATGTTAGAGATACAAAATGAATTGGTTAGGAAATAAGCAACTTGTTACCAAAAGTGTACAGTTAAAGACCAGATATCCACGTGTCAGAAATGGTGTGGAGTAGGAGTCACCCAGAGTTGGAGTGAGTTTTGGATGAGTAACCTAAGTCCTTTTTAGTGCTAAAGCTATGATTCTTTCACTTGAGCTTTGGTTTTGTTTTAATTAATAGACTTTATTTTATTTTACTTTATTTTAGTAATTTTAGGTTTGCAGAAAAATAGAGGGGAAAGTATAGAGCGTTCCTATGTATGTCCTTCCTCCTCCTCCCCAGTCTCTCCTATAATTAACGTCTTCCATCAAATTAGTACCTTTGTTACAGTTGATGAGCCAATATTAATTTATTAACTAAAGTCCCTAGTTTATGTTAAAGTTCACTCTTTGTGCTGTGTATTCTGTGAGTTTTAATAAACTCATAATGACCAGTATTCACCGTCACACCATAATAAAGGACAGTTTCCCTGACCTCAGAGTCCCCTGTGTTCTATCTATTCATTCTTCCCTTCTTCCCCCTGAGTCCCTGGCAACCACTAATCTCTTTAGTGTCTCCATGGTTTTGCCTTTTGCAGAATGTCATATAGCTGGAGTGATACCTTTTGTAACGTTTTCAGATTGGCTTCTCTTCATGTTTTTTAAGGTTCCTCTGTGTCTTTTTGTGGCTTGATGGCTCTTTTTCTTTTTTCCTGAATAATATTCCATTGTGTAGATACGTGTACCGCAGGTTGTTTATTCATTCATCTACAGAAAGCTATCTTGGTTGCGTCCCAGTTTTGGCAGTTGTGAGTAAAGCTTCTATAAACATTCGTGTGCAGGTTTTTGTGTAGATAAGTTTTTAGCTCATTTGGGTAAATACCAAGGAGCATAGTTGCTGGACTATATGGTGAGAGTATGTTTAATTTTGTAATAAACTACCAATCTGTCTTCCAAAGTGGTTGTTCCGTTTTACATTCCCATCAGCTATGAGTGAGAGTTCTTGTTATTCCACATCCTCATTAACCTTTGGTGTTGTCTGTGTTTTGGATTTGGTCATTCTAATGTGTGTAGTAATACCTCGTTTCTTTTGCCTGTTTTAAGCAGAGAGCTGAGCCATTTTAGTTGCCTCAGTCCAAATTTGAACTGGAGAAAGAGCTAGTTCATATACTATTAGACAGTGATCTCTTTGGACTTCTCTAAGGATCTACAGAGAGAATTTGTGTGGCAATTCTATAGTATAATTTTTTTTTAAAGTTTTCTGTGTGTATATGAATTTGAAATAGGTTAACATGGTGGTAATCTATATTCTTTTGACAGGAATTAGTTACCAGTGCATTTTCTCAAAATTTGTAAGGTCTGAAATTATCTGTGGACTAAACATTTTTTTCATTTCTCAGTGGAGCTTTGGAGAGAATTATAACACATAACTTGGGGTCTCTTGCTGGAGTGGGAGAAGAAACAAGGGGTGATTATGTGCAAAAACTTAACTGGGACCAGAGTAGTTGGCTTACCTCTCTTCATGACCCAAATATCAGTAGATAATAGGCAGCCAAGAGCTAGTATATTGGGATTCCAGAAATGGAAGGGATCTGCATTTGCCTGGAACTGGGAGGTAAAATGGAAGATTTGGAAATCAGGTAATGTGGGAAAAGCATGGCTCTGTGGACCTCGAATCTAATTTCTGTTGCATGCACACTGTTTGCCAGGGGTTACACTAAGTACTTTTGTATTTTAATGCTTTTAACCTTCATCACAACCGTGGACAGTTGCAGTGCTTATTTCCAGAAGCAGAAACTGAGACGTAGAAAGAGTAGCTTGACAGGGTCACCCTGCAGTAACTAATGGAGCTGGCATTTGGATCTGTCAGAGTGTGAGCAGCTGGTGTTCTGCCACACACATGCGAGCCTCTCACATTTGTTTGTCTTCCTTTGTAAGAGAGAAGATATGGATCATCCATTTTCAAAAATTTGCTAGTTTCCTTTTGAAATGTGATCCTTGACCTCTTGATTTGTAGCCTGAGCGATCAGCAGCATAAGCAGACTGATGGAAAGAAAGCAAACTAAAAACAAGAATTAAGTTCATGTAAAAAGAGATGAATTGCAGGCAGTTTATGTTTAAATAAAAGACCCTCTTCATACCCACTGTTTATACACTGGGGAATTAAAGGTGAGATGGGGCAGCAGGAAGTGTTACAAGGCAGATATTACTGACGGTGTGCAATGTTAGTGTTAGTTTAGGTGCTTTGCAGATAGGTCTGCAGTGTTCAGACAAGTTATAATATAAATGGAGGGTGGAAGAGGCCAGACTGGTGAGAAGGGAAAGTGGCAGCAGATAAACGCATGAGCTAACGTTAGTCACTGATGCTTCATCTCATATCTCTTACTACCACTGCAGCCTTCCCATACTTTCCTCTTCCGGACCATCCTGAAAACTACTATCATTCTTCTCCCAAATACCCGTATCATCACTGTGCTCCCCAGCTTTGAAACATCCAAGGATTCCCATTACTCAACAGACAAAACCCAGCCTCCGCAGCCTGATGGCCAAGCCTCTTACAGCCTGGTCCTCCTCTCTACGCCCAGCTCTTTATTCTTGTCAAGGCAGCCCCTCCATCCCCCATCATCTCCCAAATAGCCCTTTTCTTTGCCCGGCTCCAGGGATGTTCCTCCCCAACCCTGTGCAAGCTGCCGAGGCCCCTACAGTGGGTGGTAGCACCCTAGTCACCCTGGCACTCTCGCAGGCTGGGGAAAGTGGGTTCACATAAGTGCTTGTAGAAATCGACTCCAGTCCGAAAACACCCAGCAAATTGCTATTCTGACCCCAGGGGCCTCTGAGACTATTTAGTCCTAGTATAAGTGCAAATTAATGTCCTTGGTTACATTCTGATGTCCTTCACCAGGAGGATAGGAGTGATTTATCGGCAGTTACTGTATGAATTTCGTTGTTCTGTCAGTAACTTAAGATGGATCGCTCTGTTGAGAGGAGGATCTAAGTCCTTCCTGCTGAGTTGAGACGTGCACCTTTCTTTAACAGCCACTTGTGGTTCAGCATTTCTGGAGCCTGGTTGTCCATGTCCTCCTGTCAGAGATGGAAGATTTGTATAGTGCATGAAATGTACAGGAATACAGTCATGCCTTTATTTGCACATTTTACCTTACATTATTATAAAAGTAATTTTGTTTTTTAATGTAGCTGTATCTTTTCTGAAAGTACATTGATTTTCATAGGAAAAAACTGCAGTTATGGTGGGAAAAGAACAAGCTGGCAAGGGCCCAGAGCTTGGGAGAAGTGAAGGATCATAGGAAGTGTTGAAAGGGACCTTGGTGATCAACTAGTCTTAACTACGCAGTTTACTTCTAGGAAGAGTGAAATCCAGGGTTCTGACTTTCATGTTTCACAGAAACCGAAACATAAACTAAGGATTCAGACCTCTGGACTCCAGTGCAGTTCTTTCATTTTGATTCCTCTTCCTTTCCCATTTCCTTCCCTTCCTGTTTCTCCAGCCCATTCCCAAAGTTTCTGAATTTTTCTAGGGTTTTACATTTCATTCTGTGCAGCCTTTCCATGTTCTAGAAAGTTCTCTGACATTTCACTGAAAGGAGTGGACTGCATATCACCACAATCTTCTGTGGCTCCGCTACAGTCCTGGGAAATAAAGTATTCCAGGCCTGTCACCTGCAGCTGTAGTGGAGAGAGAAATGCTTGAATAGTGTCAGCTTTCGCTGCAGTCCTTTTAAAAACTGAGACTTTTAATTTGGAGGTAGCAGGTGTAATCCTAGGCAGCCTAAATGATGCTTTGACCCCAGAAACAAAAAAATACATATGAGTATATTGACCAGGCTAAGAAGAAACTGGTGTCCAATCAGGTGTTGAGGCATGTCTGTCTACTAACATAAATAGTTCATTGCTTTGACTTGAAAATGTGTTTTATGAATATGGTTTCACTTTATATTCTGCGGTCATATATGTTGAAGGTCACTGCCTTGTATAGTACTGTTTCCCACTTCCTCATGGCCTTTTCCGCTTTGGAGATCCAAGTGACCTTAGTGGAGTGGCTCCTCTTCACATCATTCTCAACTTATGTCTGTCTTGTAAAGCCTACTAGGTCTCCTTTTGATTCAGGAAAGGCAAGTGAACAGTAGAAGTCATAGATGAATTGTGTTCAGTTCTTCCCATTAACAAGTTTAAGTTGTATCTCTATATAATTAGTAGAAAGAAATATGCCAGTTTTCATTATCCTTCATTTATGTCATGCATGTGATGTAAAGTCATCAGGATGGAGTTTGAGATGAAAGACATCTTCGTTGTTGTTGTTCAGTCGCTAAATCGTGACTAACTCTTTGCAACCCCGTGGACTGCAGTGTGCCAGGCTCCCCTGTTCTTCACCGTCTCCTGGAGTTTACTCATTCATGACCATTGAGTCGGTGATGCTATCCAACCATCTCATCCTCTGTCGCCCCCTTCTCCTCCTGCCCTTAATCATTCCCACCATCAGGGTCTTTTCCAATGAGTCAGCTCTTTGCAAAGACATCTTAGAACTTCTTTTTGGTCCAGCCCCTAATATTATCAATAAGAAATCTAAGACCCACAGAAAAGAAGGGTTTTACTCAAGGTTACCCAGGCAGGTAATGACAGAGATTTACCTAACTCTCACTGCAGTCCAGTATTCCTTCCACTGCATCATCATGAACTTAAAAAGAGAATAGTTATTCAGATAACTTAAAAAAATGTTTCCTTTTCCTACTTATTTAACAAAGCCTAAAACATATCAGGACCATTGTTTTCCCTGAGAAATTTAAACTTCTCTAATAAGCCTTACCATAGCCATTCTGGTAAGCAAGCCTTTTAATTACATATTTGTCTTCATTGTTTCAGTTTAGTCTAATAGACAATTCAGCAGACATTTATTAAGCACCAACTATAGATTTAGCACTGTGCTGAAGATACAAAGAGTTCAGAAAAGTACCTTATAGTTTTACTTAAGCTAAGTTGAAAGTCTCTAGGAAGGGTAGAAATAACATCTGTGTTTTATTCATAGAATGATTGCAGAGGTAGGTGTATAATTCTAGTTTGCTTCTCCACTTCGTCTTCACGTCATCTACTAGTGATCCATGCTAACCCATGGCTGTTCTCAGGGTTGACAGAGGTTGCTAGAGCAGAATCAGGCTTGCAGAGTTTCTGTTTTGCCTCTTGCACTGTCACCTCTGGTGCTGATGTAATTCATGTCTACATCTGTGCTTCCCATTCACTCTGCAGATATAACCGGGACTATGTGGTAGAAGGGGAACCATATGCTGGTTATGATAGACACAATGCGGAGGTGGCAGCCTTTCATTTGGACAGGTATGTGCAATCACAGTGGGTTACATTCGTTTCATTTCCTTTTAAAAATATTTTGGGGAGGTCTTGTGTAATAACTTCGACTTGTTAACTTACTTTAGATAACTGATTGCTTCCACTAAATTTGTATGAGTGCCTCATTATTTGGGTAAATAAAATGGCAAGAAGAAAACCAAAGTTTGATTTCAAATCCCTAAATTGAACTGGTCATTAATTGGGCCTGGCAGTCCTGGTTTTTGTTTTGTTTTGATTCTGTTTTTAAGTAATACTCATTTATCCTCATATGCCAGAAACATAACATGACATGTATGTAAATATTATTTTCCTTCATACAAAATATGCACAGCTTCAATAACCAGGATAAATGTGAATTCTAAATGTGTAAGTTAATGAGGAAAACTAATACTTTTTAAGCTGGTTATTAGTCAGGATTCTTGTAACTGAATTGTCTAGTGTCCCAGTTGCTCCTTCTGATCAGATCTTTAATCAGGGCATGTTGATAGACTTTAAAAGAAATTATTCACTATATTTTTTTTAATGAATCTATAAGGAAACTAGAAGAAAATAAAGATGAATCTTTGTCTTTTTTCAGGATTAGGAAGGATTTTCTAGGTATAAAAGCAATAATTTAAAAATCACAAAGAAGGACTTTCCTCGTGGTCCAGTGGTTGACTCTGTGCTTCCATTGCAGGAGGGCATGGGTTTGATCCCTGTTCAGGGAACTAGGATCCCGCATACTGCAGCCAATAAATAAATTTTTAAACACTCAGTAGATTCAAATAAAAAAAAAAAATTTAACTCATATGTCAAAAAATATAAAAATTTAAAAGCAAACTAACTTGAGAGGAAAATACCTGAATCTAATATATAATCTAAGCATTAATAGCCTTAATATACAAGTTTATAAAATCTTATATATACTCTAAAACACTAGTAGAAAATGGTTTAAGAACACAGTTGGCTGAATAGAAATTACTGATTGCTAATAAATATGGCAGAGGGAGTTCATCTTTACCAGTAATAAAAAAAAATTCAGATAATTCCCTGGTTGTCCATCGGTTAGGACGCCACTCTTTTGGAAGGCTCAGATTCAGTCCCTGGTTGGGAAGCTAAGATTCCACAAGCCACAGAATGCGACCAAAAAGAATCCAGTGAAATAATGGGACACTGTTTTCTCCTCCTGAAAGTGACAAAGAGCAGAAAGAAGATGGTACTTTATCGGCAGGAAGAGATTGGCATCCATACGCTGCTTGTGTCATTGTTAATTGGTTCTGTCTTTAAGAACTCTTGCACCATGAATCCAGAATCTTCATGTTCATACCTTTTGAATGAATAGCTACCTTTTAATGCAAACATCTAAGACATTTCTTGGAAGATATTTCTAAAAAGTACTCTAGAGAATGAGAAATTAAAAGATACATATAGCAAGATCTTAGCTAGTAGCATTTTCAGTACTGAAAATCTGAAAGCAACCTAAACATCTAATGACAGGGAAAATTAAATGAAGGTTCATTCATAATACCATGAATTTTCACTGCCCCTATTAAGACCTAGTGGGAAAGAGTTGGATAAATCCTACTTATCACTTAACTGCACATTAGAATCAGTCTTTGCAAGCCCTTATTTGTTTCCTTGTTTTCTTCATCCCTAATCCCTTTCCTGTTTCTCTGTTGATGGACACCAGCAGTGCCTGAAGATCTTTTTCCTATAACCATACCAATATTTCATATTATCCAACATACTAATTTTTGTTAATCTGATATATGTGAAGTGTTATCTCATTGTTCCTTTATATTCCCCCAATTATTGGCAGAGATACCTCCTCATCTTTTCACAGCACAGCACCTATTTGTTAACTTGGAGTGAAGCTGTCTTTGTACAGAAATTACTACTTTGGATATTAATTAAGTAAATAATGTTTCAATTTATGACCTGTGCTTTGGGGTCTTGTATTTAGAAGCCTTTCCCTCTCTCAAAGTCTGAAAGCTATTCTCTGACTAGCCCCCTATCCCTTTTGTTAACTGCCCCAGCCAGGCCAAGTACCACTGAATATGGCTTCCCAACACTAAGTGGATGCTCTTGTTTGGTCTGACAGTGGTCAGTGGGGAGAAAAGATACTTCCCCACTTTCTTTCCCACCCCGTACTCCTTACACTTTTCTGCCCTGAGTTGCTATTTCTCCATTACATTAGGATTTAACCCCCTCTTCTGGCCTCAGAAGGTTCTCTCAAATTTTATGTTATTTCGACTGATCTGTGATCTCCTTGCTTTTGCGGCTTTTTTAAGAATGAGTTTAGGATAGAGAGTCAGTCAGCAGCCCTGAACAATGGATTATTTATTGCACAGTCATTTGTAATTGTAGAAACCTTAAGGCAGCTTTCTGAGAGAGTCAGAAAAGGCTCATGATGCAGTGATGAGTGAAAAGCAGGAGGCAAAATTGCACATAGTATAATTTCAATTATGTATATACACACAAGAGTGAGTATATGTCTGTATATACATGTCTGAAAATATGGTCGAATGCCAGATTGTCACTAGTTACTTCTGGATTGTGGAATTATGGATGATTTTAATTTTCTTCCATAAATTTTCTGTGTATTCTGAATCCTGCCCCTCCAACTTTTATTCAGGGAGTGTGTATTTTTTTTTTAGCAAGAAAATTCCCTTTTTTAAAAAAATGATAGTGCTCAACCATAAGGCTGTACTTTGAGACCACTAGAAGTATCTTAAAATGTATCCATATTTAAGTTGTCCTACGAGTTTATCCTTTTAGGTTAAGTTGTGTAGTTTTCTATCAGTATTCTGTTTTATGCAAAGATTTGAAATCATGTGTGGGTTTAGGCCCAATCTTTTTTTTAATGCTTTGTTAAGTTTGTTTTAAAATCTTATTATGAAAAATTTCTAACAAACATAGAGAGAACATTATAATGAACCCATAGACCCACTCCCTAGGTTTAACAGTTGCTCACATTTTGCCAGATATATCTTCAATAAATTACATCTCGATATTAAATTCATAAATATATGTACCTCTGAAAAATATTTGCCAGCAATCAACAGTATTTTGGAGAAGGACATGGCAACCCACTGTAGTGTTCTTGCCTGGAGAATCCTCATGGACAGAGGAGCCTGATGGGCTACAGTCCATGGGGTCGCAAAGAGTCGGACACGACTAAGTGACTAACACACACAACAGTACCTTTACACACCTAACAACATGATTAACTGTGATTTTTAAGATTTCTGTTTAGGGAATTCCCTAGTCAGGAAACTAAGATCCTATAAGCTGCTTAACTTGGCCAAAAAAAACGAAAAAACCCAACTGTTTAAAATACATCACCATAGATACACAACAAGCAGCAAAGATTTACTATATAGCACGGGGAACTATAGTCAATATCTTGTAATAACCTATAATGGAAAATAATATATATGCGTATTCTGGTTTAGTTGCTACGTAGTGTCCGACTCTTGCAAGCCTGTGGACTGTGTAACCTGCCAGGCTCCTCTGTCCATGGGATTTCCCAGGCAAGAATTCTAGAGTGGGTTGCCATTTCCCTCTCCAAATATATGCATATATGTATAACTAAATCACCTTGCTGTGCATCTGAAACTTTGTAAATCAAATATACTTCAATAAAATATATATATATTTTAAAAATTTAATAAGTAAAAATAAAATATATCCCCAAAGATTTTTCTCTTCTGTTCAACCTTCCAAACCAGGATTCTAGGTTTCCGCCGAGCTCCCTTGGTGGTTGGCAGATTTGTTAATCTGAGGACAGAGATCAAGCCTGTTGCCACGGAGCAGCTCTTGAGCACCTTCCTAACCGTAGGTAAGAAGGTTATAGAGGACATTTAGATAAGGCAATAGTTAATAAATTAAATGGGGCATCATAGAGCAAGCTTGTTCATGACTTTTAGGAATTGAAGAACTCAAGGGAATGCAAAAGCAAATCAGGCAGCTTGTTCTCAGGTTACTGGGGGAAACAGGTCTAAAGGTAGATGGCAGGAAATGGAAAGTTTTCCCTAATGCGCACTTTGTGTATGAAGTTGGAAGCGAGATCATTTATGCTAGTGTGGTTAGGGAATAATTTTATTTCCTTCTGCTTGATCTTAAATCTCAAACTCAAATTTTGCCCTAAATCAATTATTGTCTATATATCATTGCCTTGATGGTTTCTTTCATGCCCCTGTACTTTCCTGGAAACTGTGTCCTGCTTCCTGAAAATTGAGCAGACCTTACGGCAGCTCTGTAAGAGGGTCCGGGTTGTACCTGGAAGATCACCACTGCCCCCTCCTACTCTGCGAAGGTCAGCCTGTAACTCATTGTGTGTGGAACTGACTGCCCCTCTTCTGGCCTCTGTTCTCCACTGTCATGCTCTGAGTTGAGGGGTCTGCATAGAACTCTCGCTCCTGTTCTCCTTGCAGACGCAGTGAGGGTAGGAGGAACTCAGAGGTGCTGTGGTCTCCTGTCTGAGCCTCCTCATGATGACATTTTCAGTAACACAGTGCTCTGCATTGATATGACTGTTGAAATAGACATTGCAAGATGAACTTCACCTTGCTTTGCTACAGTGAATGTATTTGCATTTATAATGAGATGAAACTGAATATTTAAAGCACTTGCGACAGATTCATCATTCAGAATTTACACTTACAGGCTACGGTTCTGCTGTTCTTACAAATAACCAGAAGCATACAGTGTCACTGATTTGTTTCATATATTTTCTAATCACTTTTACTTGCCCAATTTTATGCTCAGGTAAACATGCATTCCTGATGGATGAGAGGAGGTCAAGAATAGGCCCGCTATCTAGAGACTAATGGAGGTTAACTCTCATATACCGACTGCGCAAGGTGTGAGGAGAGGGGAGAGGCCTGAGAAAGGAGTGCAGAGGAGGTTATTCACACTTCGACTGAGTGTTGAAGAATCTGTGTGTGCTGCCCAGGCAGTGGAGAGGGATGGGCATTGGGCAGAATAGCAAGAAGTAAATAGAAACAAGGGCACACACACCTGAAGTACACAGAACCATATGTGTAGGGAAGAGCTTCTGGATACACCCTGCAGCACAGGGCAGTGTCTTGGTGTGGCTGCTGTAACAAGATATCATGGACTGTGTGGCTTAAGGAATAGGGATTTATTGTTTTCACAGTTCTGGATGTTGGAAGTCCAAGACCAGGGTGCCCATAAGGTTGGGGTCTGGTGAGAGCCCTCTTTGTGATTCACAGGTAGCAATCTTCTTTTTGTATCCTTACATGACAGAGATAGAATGAAAGAGAAATAAGCTTTCTCATGTCTCTTGTTATTGAATATTAAAGGCACTAATCCCATCATGAGGCCCCCTCCCCAAAATTCCAGCTCCCAGTACCACCATACTGGGGCTTCATTGTGTGAATTCTAGGATGGACATTAGCTTTCACTTCATAGCAGGCCATTTGAGGGATTCGCTGGAGACAGGTTTTTAAATAATAATGACCTTAGCACGGTATAACTAAATTTGGGGTAGCCTTTGCAGCTGTACAAAGCACTTTCACAGAGTTACCTTATTTAATCGTCTTGACAAACAGTACAATAAATAGGGGAGATTTATCCACATTTCAGACATGAAAAAGAAGTTTAAAAAAATTAAAAGACTTTCTCCAAGTCACGGATCTACTAATTGTTAGCCAGGATTCAGACCCAGATTTTAAGACTCTAAGATATTTGATCTGCTTATATTTTTATATTCATTCATTTATTCATTGAACAAAATTTGGTTTCACTTCTGTATGGCAGACTCCAAACCAGTACAAAAATGAACGACACCTTCCTCCGTTCAAGGAGCTTTGTCTAAAGGAGGAGGAGCCAGACATTTACAGAGAGCCTGCGGGACTGTGGAAGGGAAGAGAAGAGGGTCTAGAAGTTAGGGACAGGGTGATAGTTTTAACCAAGTTAATGAGAGAATAGCAGTCCTGCAGGAAGGTACAGTGGAAAAGAACACTTACTAAAGGTTTTTGGGCAAGTGATTCCTTTGGCAGCCTAAAGAAGCTTTTCTATCCTTTCTTAAATACATAAAATACACAGATTTGTAAGTAAAACCAACAATATTGAAGTATATATTTTTTACTTAAAATTACGAAAAGCAATGTTGTGATAGAGTAACATGTGCTTTGTTATTTTACACATTAAATAACAAGCTTTAGAGTGACTTGGAGAAGGCAGTGGCACCCCACTCCAGTACTCTTGCCTGGAAAATCCCATGGGCAGAGGAGCCTGGTAGGCTGTAGTCGATGGGGTCGCTAAGAGTCGGACATGACTGAGTGACTTCACTTTTACTTTTCACTTTCATGCATTGAAGAAGGAAATGGCAACCCACTCCAGTGTTCTTGCCTGGAGAATCCCAGGGACAGGGGAGCATGGTGGGCTGCCATCTCTGGGGTCGCACAGAGACATGACTGAAGTGACTTAGCAGCAGCAGCAGCAGAGTGACCTAGTAACTACCATGATTTCAGACTATAAATATAATTGATAGTTTGCAGTATCTGCAACAATGCTAATATGATATGAAAATGTTTGATTTCTACTGGTGAAAAAAAATCACAGGTAATGCTAATACTATGGTTTGCTCCCTACCATCATACTTGAAGGAAATGCTAAGTTTTAGATAGAAATTAATGAAAAGGAAAATGTGATTTTGTTTCCATCCAGTTCACAGGCTCTCTGAGTTAACCTTGTTGCAGGTGGAAGGCAAAGCAGAGACAATGGTGAAGAAATGAGAGAGGGACGTTGAAGCTCAGGAAATTGCATAATTCAGCCGAAGTAAAGCCTTTCTCCTCAGGCACTGGGAGGCCACTGAAAGAGTTTGAATATGGAAAAATGAGATTTGAGTTTTAGAAGATTAATCGTAGCCACACTGGTGGATGAGTGGGAAGAGGCAAGATGAGAGGAGAGCCTTTGGAGGCTGTTGTAGTAGATTCACACGCAGTGAGTCAGAACTAAAGCAGGGACCAGGTATGGAGTGATCTAGGAGATACTCAAGAATTAAGGTCTGGGCTTCCCTGGTGGCTCAGCTGGTAAAGGATCTGCCTGCAATGCGGGAGACCTGGGTTCTATCCCTGGGTTGGGAAAATCCCCTGAGAAGGGAACGGCTACTCACTCGAGTATTCTTGCCTGGAGAATTCCATGGACAGAGGAGCCTGGCGGGCTACAGTCCATGGGGTTGCAAAGAGTTGGACACGACTGAGCAACTTTCACTTCACTTTAAGAATTAGAATGGAAAGAATTTGGTAAACGTTTGAGCTAAACGCGAGAAAAGAAAGTGAGAGAAGGAAAAATTTTAAGAATGACTCTAAAATTTTGGGGTTACATAGCTAGATAATGAAGCTGTTACAGAAAGGAACAGACTTAGGGAGATAGAGTAAACGAAGATAATGAATGTAATTTAGGGTATTTTGTTTCCTTGAATGAAATAATAAATAGATATACTGGCTTCTGTCCCCAGTTCCTGATACATGGCTCCTGAAACCCTTATTAATTCCTCCCTCAGGACACTAGGAGCATACCTTATTCTATTGAGATGATTCTGAGTGGGTCCTGGATGGAAGCTGTGAACGATCAGGCCATAATTCGAAGCTTGGCGTTTTCAGGACTGTACCCTTGCTCTTTCTCCAGAGAGGGGGCGAAGGGCTGGAAATAACTGATCATGGCTGGAGTTAGTAATTGATCACGTCTAGGTAACGAAGTCTCTATAAAAATCCAGTAGTACAGGGTATGGGGTATTTTACCGGTTGGTGAACCAGAAGATTCTATGTGCCCTTATGCCACGCCCCAGACAAGGACAGAAGCTTCTTTGTTCAGGAATTCCCCCTGTGTATCTCTTCATCTGGCTGCTGATTGCTCTCCATTGTAATAAGCCAGTAATCTAGGGAGTAAACCGGTTTCTTGAGACTTAGGAGCTGTCCTAGCAAAACTTTTTTAATTGAGGCATAATTGACATAAAACATTATGTTAGTTTCAGATGTACAGCATAATTATTCAGTATTTATATATATTGTGAAATGATTGCCACAATAAGTCTAGTTAACAAACATCACCATATATAGTACAGAATTCTTTTGTGTTTCTTGTGAGGAAAACTTTTGAGATCTGCTCACTTAGCAACTTTCAAATATGCAGTACAGTATTATTTACTATAATCACCATGCTGTATATTACATCCTGATGACTTACTTATTTTATAACTGGAAGTTTGTACCTTTTGATGTCCTTCACTCACTTCTCCCACCCCCCACCCCCAGCCTCTGGGAACCATCCATCTGTTCTCAGCTATCCATGAGCTTGTTTTTTTTGTTTTGCTTTAGATTCTGTAAGTGAGATCATACAGGATTTATCTTTCTCTGACTTATTTCACTTGACTTAATGCCCTCAAGGGCCATCATTTTTGTTGCAAATGGCGAGATTTTATTCTTTTTTATGGCTTAATAATATTCCATTATACACACATACACACACATATATATATATACCAAGTTTCTTTTCTCTATCCATTCATATGTTGATGAGTACTTAGGCTGTTTCCATATCTTGGTGGTGGTGGTGGTGGTGTGGTTTAGTCGCTAAGTCGTGTCCGATTCTTGCGACGCCATGGACTGTATAGCCCACCAGGCTCCTCTGTCCCTGGGATTCTTCAGGCAAGAATACTGGAGTGGGTTCTCATATCCTTCTCCAGGGTTTCCGTATCTTCAGTTCAGTTCAGTGGCTTAGTCGTGTCTGACTCTTTGCAACCCCATGAACTGCAGCACACCAGGCCACGCTGTCCATCACTAACTCCTGGAGTTCACCCAACTCATGTCCATCGAGTTGGTGATGCCATCCAGCCATCTCATCCTCTGTCATCCCCTTCTCCTCTTGCCCCCAATCCCTCCCAGCACAGGGTCTTTTCCAATGAGTCAACTCTTTGCATGAGGTGGCCAAAGTATTGGAGTTTCAGCTTCAGCATCAGTCCTTCCAAAGAACACCCAGGACTGGTCTCCTTTAGGATGGACTGGTTGGATCTCCTTGCAGTCCAAGGGACTCTCAAGAGTCTTCTCCAACACCACAGTTCAAAAGCATCAATTCTTAGGCACTCAGCTTTCTTCATAGTCCAACTCCCACATCCATACATGACCACAGGAAAAACCATAGCCTTGACTAGATGGACCTTTGTTGGCAAAGTCTGTCTCTGCTTTTTATTATGCTATCTAGGTTGGTCATAACTTTCCTTCCAAGGAGTAAGCATCATTTAATTTCATGGCTGCAGTCACCATCTGCAGTGATTTTGGAGCCAAAAAAATAAAGTCTGCCACTGTTTCCACTCTTTCCCCATCTATTTCCCATGAAGTGATGGGACCAGATGCCATGATCTTCGTTTTCTGAATGTTGAGCTTTAAGCCAACTTTTTCACTCTCCTCTTTCACTTTCATCAAGAGGCTTTTTAGTTCCTCTTCACTTTCTGCCATAAGGGTGGTGTCATCTGCATAACTGAGGTTGTTGACATTTGTCCCGGCAGTCTTGATTCCAGCTTGGGCTTCTTCCAGCCCAGCGTTTCTCATGATGGACTCTGCATAGAAGTTAAATAAGCGGGGTGACAGTATACAGCCTTGACGTACTCTTTTTTTTGTTTGGCACCAGTCTGTTGTTCCATGTCCAGTTCTAACTGTTGCTTCCTGACCTGCATATAGGTTTCTCAAGAGGCAGGTCAGGTGGTCTGGTATTCCCATCTCTTTCAGAATTTTCCACAGTTTATTGTGATCCACACAGTCAAAGGCTTTGGCATAGTCAATAAAGCAGAAGCACATGTTTTTCTGGAACTCTCTTGCTTTTTCCATGATCCAGTGGATGTTGGCCATTTGATCTCTGGTTCCTCTGCCTTTTCTAAAACCAGCTTGAACATCTGGAAGTTCACGGTTCACGTACTGCTAAAGCCTGGCTTGGAGAATTTTGAGCATTACTTTACTAGCATGTGAGATGAGTGCAATTGTGTGGTAGTTTGAGCATTCTTTGGCATTGCCTTTCTTTGGGATAGGAATGAAAACTGACCTTTTCCAGTCCTGTGGCCACTGCTGAGTTTTCCAAATTTGCTGGCATATTGAGTGCAGCCCTTTCACAGCATCATCTTTCAGGATTTGAAACAGCTCAGCTGGAATTCCATCACCTCCGCTAGCTTTGTTCATAGTGATGCTTTCTAAGGCCCACTTGACTTCACATTCCAGGATGTCTGGCTCTAGGTGAGTGATCATTATCTAGGTGAGTGTGATTATCTTGGTCGTGAAGATCTTTTTTGTACAATTCTTCTGTGTATTCTTGCCACCTCTTCTTAATATCTTCTGCTTCTGTTAGGTCCATACCATTTCTGTCCTTTATCGAGCCCATCTTTGCATGAAATGTTCCCTTGGTATCTCTGATTTTCTTGAAGAGATCTCTGGTCTTTCCCATTCTGTTGTTTGCCTCCATTTCTTTGCATTGATCACTGAGGAAGGCTTTCTTATCTCTCCTTGCTATTCTTTGGAACTCTGCATTCATATGCTTATATCTTTCCTTTTCTCCTTTGGTTTTTGCTTCTGTTCTTTTCACAGCTATTTGTAAGGCCTCCTCAGACAGCCATTTGGCTTTTTTGCATTTCTTTTCCATGGGGATGGTCTTGATCCCTGTCTCCTGTACAGTGTCATGAACCTCATTCCATAATACATCAGGCACTCTGTCTATCAGGTTTAGTCCCTTAAATCTATTTCTCACTTCCACTGTATAATCATAAGGGATTTGATTTAGGTCATACCTGAATGGTCTAGTGGTTTTCCCTACTTTCTTCAATTTAAGTCTGAATTTGGCAATAAGGAGTTCATGATCTGAGCCACAGTCAGCTCCCTGTCTTGTTTCTGTTGACTGTATAGAGCTTCTCCATCTTTTGCTGCAGAGAATATAATCAATCTGATTTCAGTGTTGACCATCTGGTGATGTCTATGTGTAGAGTCTTCTCTTGTGTTGTTGGAAGAGGGTGTTTGCTATGACCAGTGCATTTTCTTGGCAAAACTCTATTAGTCTTTGCCCTGCTTCATTCCTCATTCCAAGGCCAAATGTGCCTGTTACTCCAGGTGTTTCTTGACTTCCTGCTTTTGCATTCCAGTCCCCTATAATGAAAAGGACATCTTTTGGGGGTGTTAGTTCTAAAAGGTCTTGTAGGTCTTCATAGAACCGTTCAACTTCAGCTTCTTCAGCATTACTGGTTGGGGCATAGATTTGGATAACTGTGATATTGAATGGTTTGCCTTGGAAATGAACAGAGACCATTCTGTCATTTTTGAGATTGCATCCAAGTACTGCATTTCAGACTCTCTTGTTGACCGTGATGGCTACTCCATTTCCTCTGAGGGATTCCTGCCCGCAGTAGTAGATATAATGGTCATCTGAGTTAAATTCACCCATTCCAGTCCATTTTAGTTCGCTGATTCCTAGAATGTCCATATTCACTCTTGCCACCTCCTGTTTGACCACTTCCAATTTGCCTTGATTCATGGACCTGACATTCCAGGTTCCTATGCAATATTGCTGTTTACAGCATCGGACCTTGCTTCTATCACCAGTCACATCCACAACTGGGTATTGTTTTTGCTTTGCCTGTATCCCTTCATTCTTTCTGGAGTTATTTCTCCACTGATCTCCAGTAGCGTGTTGGACACCTACTGACCTGGGGTGTTCCTTTTTCAGTATCCTATCATTTTGCCTTTTCATGCTGTTCATGGGGTTGTCACGGAGAAGGTGATGGCACCCCATTCCAGTACTCTTGCCTGGAAAATCCCATGGACAGAGGAGCCTGGTAGGCTGCGGTCCTTGGGGTCGCGAAGAGTTGAACACGACTGAGCGACTTCCCTTTCACTTTTCACTTTCATGCATTGGAGAAGGAAATGGCAACCCACTCCAGTGTTCTTGCCTGGAGAATCCCAGGGACGGGGAAGCCTGGTGGGCTGCCGTCTATGGGGTCACACAGAGTCGGACACGACTGAAGTTACTTAGCAGCATGGGGTTCTCAAGGCAAAATACTGAAGTGGCTTGCTATTCCCTTCTCCAGTGGACCACATACTGTCAGACCTCTCCACCATGACCCGCCGGTCTTGGGTTGCCCCGCCGGTCTTGGGTTGCCCCGCGGGCATGGCTTAGTTTCATTGAGTTAGACAAGGCTGTGGTCTTAGTGTGATTAGATTGACTAGTTTTCTGTGATTATGGTTTCAGTGTGTCTGTCCTCTGATGCCCTCTTGCAACACCTACTGTCTTACTTGGGTTTCTCTTACCTTGGATGAGGGGTATCTTCTCACCGCCACCCCTCCTGACCTTGAATGTGGAATAGCTCCTCTAGGCCCTCCTGCACCTGTGCAGCCACCGCTCCTTGGAGGAAGCTTAGAGAAGTCAAATTATCAGGCATAATGTCTTACAATCTAATGACTGTTTATAGTCTCTATTTTGAACCTGCAAACCTGACCTTAGATCACACTCTTACTCCTGACTTAGATCACACTCTTAGACCTGACTTAGATCACACTGTACACCTGACTTCATTCAGTTTTAAAGGGTCTTATTTACCAAGCTCAGGAGTTTGGATTTCATTACATAGATAGCAAGTTTCCTACACCAAGCAATGTTTTGTTTTGTTTTGTATGTTTTTTTAATCAATAATATATTCCCACAACTCACAATTTTTAAAAAATGCCAAAGGAGAACAGTGAAAAAACTTTCATCCAACCATTCCTTCTCCCTACTCCCAGTGGCAATCTCTATTAGTAATTTTTTTTTTAGTAATTTCTTTTTATGTCCTTCTTGTATGAAATATGAATATATATTTTTATCTAACTACCATTTTATACAACATGTGTCACACTGTACATGCTTCTGCATCTTACTCTTTTATGTAACACATCTTGGAAATCTTTCTATTATCTCATATAAAGAGCTTTTTCATTCTTTTTTTGTTTTACCAGTTACAATGTGCTCCATTGCATGGATGTACCATAGTTCATTTAACCAGTCCCTTGTTGGACCTAAAAGTTATGATATTTTGTTTTTACAGCCAGTGTTGCCCAGAATTACCTTGTACATATTTCATGCATGATCAGCTATATCTGGAAGTGGAAGTGCTGGGTCAAAGCCACATACATTTTTACGTAGATGTTTAACCAGTTTACCTTCTCAGCAGTGACGCATGAGAATGCCTCTCCCCTAGCTTCACCAACAACATATTACCAGACTTTGGGTTTTGTTTGTTTCATATGTAGCATCTTTTTATTTGTTTAAGAGCCATTTGTATTTTCTTTATCTTTGTATATCCTCAGTCATTTTTAACTCTTATCATTGGTCCTCCTGATTTACAAGAGTTCATACTTAGGAAGGATAATAGCTCTTCGTGATGTGAGATGTAAATATTTTCCCCAATTCTTTAATTTCTTTTGCCTTTGCTTAGTTTTTTCTCTTTTTTTTTTAATTTATAGAATTTTTTAAATTTATTTTTTAATTGAAGGATAATTGCTTTATAGATGCTTTATAGAAATTTTTTGTTTTTAGTGTATCAATCCATCTTTTTCTGATAGATTTTCTGATTTTGAATCATAGTTATACCTTGCTCACTCCAACATGATGGAAAAAAAATTTTTTTTTTTAGTACTTCTGTAGTTTTATTTTTCACATTAAGGTTTCGATATTGTTGGAGCTATAATGAAGTATGGCTCCACTGTTGTTATTTTTTCCCCTAGATGGCTATCAGTTGCCCCTGTAGCATTTATTAAAGAGTCTCTTGTTTTTCCCCTGTAATAAAGTTTCTTCAGCTTATTTAGCTTTAGTTTCTAGACTTTCTGTTCTGTTCCATCGGACATTATATCTGTTCATCAGCTGGTCTATGTTTTAATTATGAGACATTATACTATGTTTTGATATCTGATAAATCTAGTCCCTTCTCTTTGCAGTTATTTTAACAGTTTTCTAACAGTTCTTATTTATATTTTTTCTTCTGACCTTTAAAATTGTCATATCTAGTTACCTGCTAAAAGACCCATTGGTATTTTTGATGGATCAAATTTAACTTTTAAGTTTATATGATAAACATTATAAGGATGGTGTATCTTTCAATTAGTGTTCAAATCTCTTTTTATCTGGCAGAGTTTGTGAAGTAATAGTGATAGAGTCAACTTTAGGGGAGGGGTGTGTATAGTGGATTCGTTTTTATTTAGTGTGTAGTAGGCCAGAGGGTGGAAATACTAATAAGTTTGTCTCTTCAAGGACCCCTATACATGTTAATGTTTTAACAACATAAACAGTTGTTAAAATAGTATGTGAGGTTTTATAGGTATAGGAAATTAGCTCATTTAATGGTTATATTTCATAGAGGTGGAGAGCAAAAAAAATTACCTACCTTAAGTTTTTATTTTGAAATAATTTTATGGTTTACATAAAAGTTGCAGAAAATGATCTGGAGTCTGCCCCCAGATTCCTCAGTTTTTAATATTTCTGAATCGGTTGAGAACAGGTTGCAGACATGAATATCCATTCCTGCCTTATGCTCCCTTAAGACTTGAGTGAGTATATCACAACTTCACTCCAGGGCACTCTTAACAATGTCATTCAACCATCAAAATCAAGAGATTAACACTGATCCAATATTGCTGATCACATAGACCCTATTCACATTTTGCCACGTGTCTGTGTAATGGCCTGTGTACATCCAGGATTTTGTATTCCGTTGCATTCACTTATTATGTCTTTTTAGCCTCCATCAGGCTGAAACAGTTTCTCACTCTTCTTGTTTTTCAAGACCTTGATGGTTTTGAAGAGTGCAGGCTGGTTACTTTCTGGAACATCTCTGATGTTCATGTTTCATTATGATTTAAAGACTTCAGTGAAAATGCCAACAAAGTGCTGTTGTTCACTTCTCAGTGCATAGTATCAGGAGGCACATGATGTTGGTCCCATTACTTGTGATGTTAACTCATCACTTGGTTAAGGTGGTGAGTGTCTGCAAGGTTTCTCCAGTGTTTTATACTTACTAATAAGTAACTACTGAGTACTTTGTAGGGAGAAACTCAAACCTGTATAAACATTATATCGTCACCAGACTTTTGCCCTGCAGTTTTAGCATTCATTGATAATTCTTGCCCACATCAGTTACTACTCTGACATTTGTCACATGGTGATTTGCTAATTCTTCTAGACTTACTGGTTGCCATCCTGTAGACCTCCCCTCACCCTGCCCCACTTTTGTTTATTTATTTATTTATAAAACTATGAGCATACAGGCTCTTAATTTACTCAGTAACAATGTTATTATTATTTATTTTGATACTCAAACTGTCGCAGATTTGGCGAGGGGGAATCCCTACAAACTGTCTCCTGTCATTTGGAATGTTCTCGTCATTCTCTGAGTGCTTCCTTACGGCTGGCATAGCAATATGACCCAGACTCATCTTGTACTTTCTCTGCCCCTGCCCTCGGGTCATCTGTTTCTCCAGGGAACCCTGGTTATTTTTAATACAGCACTGCTACTGCTGCTGCTAAGTCGCTTCAGTCATGTCCGACTCTGTGCAGCCCCATAGACGGCAGCCCACCAGGCTCCCCCATCCCTGGGATTCTCCAGGCAAGAACACTGGAGTGGGTTGCCATGTCCTCCTCTGATGCATGAAAGTGAAGAGTGAAAGTGAAATTGCTCAGTCGTGTCCAACTCCTAGGGACCCCATGGACTGCAGCCTATCAGGCTCCTCCACCCATGGGATTTTCCAGGCAAGAGTGCTGGAGTGGGTCACCATTGCCTTCTCCGAATACAGCAGTAAAACAATATTTAGAAACTAATAGATGAGTGCTAGGTGTATTCATTACTACCTGAGTGTCGCTGTTTCTAGATTTTCTAGAGGGGCAGAGGTAGAAAACGTATGTGGTATATATCGTGTGTGTGTATATATATGCGTAGATATACACACACACACATTCGTATTTTGTCTTCTTCTATATCTCTTGTGTATTAAACCATCTATTCAAACTAGTATCTCCAGTTATAATTCAACAGCGAAGGATTTACTCTGGCCTCCCTTTGTATGTGTTAAACTCCTTTATCTATCTATCAGAAAACTGGTTCCCATTATCCTCAGTCTGTTAACTCATTTGCTCAAGACCCCACTCCCCAACCAGTATGTAAACAAAGTCCTGGGCCATTATGCCCTCTCTGCCTCCCCATGGCATTCTGGCCAAAATGTCAGTCCTGTCAAAGGAGAAGAGGCCATTACTTAAAGTGAGTTCAGAAAGATACTTGTGACAGTAGTTGACTTCTGGAAGGGGATTGGGTAGACAGGGCAGAGAGGGAAAAGGAGAGTTACCTTTTCATGTATATCCTTTTGAATTTTTTTTACACCATGTGCTTTTATTTCCTATACAGAAAATAAAGATTTTAAAATCAATTCAGGATCTTTGTTTTCACATAGAGCTGCTCTCTTCTGCATTGTTTGGGGAGAATTTGGAGTCATCCTTTTTCTCTAAAAGTATTTGGTTCCATTCTCTCCTTTAGGAAATAATACTTGTTTCTATGGGAAGTGTTACTACTGCCGAGAAACAGAGCCAGCCTGTGCTGACGGAGACACGATGGAGGGGTCTGTCACGCTTTGGCTTCCAGATGTGTGGCCTCTACAGAAACACCGACACCCATGGGGCAGGACTTACCGAGAGGGCAAATTGGCCAGGTAAATGCTCCTGTGAGCCATTACTTTATTCTCTCCCGTACCTAGTCAGGTGCTGACCCTGTGTAGGAGCCAGGGGTTCTGTCCACAAATAAAAAGGACTGTGGATGGTTCGGGGGAAACCTGCTAGTCTGGGACTTTCTCTTCTCTATGTTTTAAACAATGCTACATGTGGTGCTGACAATCAGTAAACACCCCCCATGCTGCTTGCCTCCAGGTGGGAGTATGATGAGAGCTACTGCGATGCTGTGAAGAAAACGTCTCCTTATGACTCTGGCCCGCGCCTCTTGGACATCATTGATACAGCTGTCTTTGATTACCTGATTGGCAATGCTGACCGCCATCACTATGAAAGTTTCCAAGACGATGAAGGCGCTAGTATGCTCATCCTTCTTGATAATGCCAAAAGGTAGGACCAGCAGGACTCTCCATCTCCATTCGGGGTCTTGTATATACAAGAAGGATGCTGTCTAGGATGTCCTGGGAGAACTCTAGAACAGACTCGATAGAGGGCGTCCTTCCTGTTTGTACTCAGGGTCTTTGCCATAGGCACCCATCCTTCCAGCTTGCTCAGAGCTTATACTCCTTTCATCCTCAGGGATCTAAGACTTTAATAAAAATGGAAAAGTCATTTTTTCCAAGGAGTCAAAGATTCTCATTCTCTTTACAGACAACTGGAAACCAAAGTCTTGTATTTATTGCTACTTATATCATTCTTTCTTGACTAGTTTCTTGACTAGTTTAGAATCTTGAGAAATACATAGTTAACAGAACATGAAATTTAGTTGCTGTTAAATATATAGTATCCAAAGGTTCATGCAGTTTAAAAAATTAACTTACTTGATAGGGTGTTTTTGCTATTTTTATAGCAGTCTAGGCCCAGATTTTTTCTATTATGAGTAGGAGAGCAGTTGCTTAGTGATTATAAAGACAAGTCACTATCTTGAATAAGACAATTTTATTAATTTTGAATAAATGAAATGTCTTTATTTAGATCTGAGCTATTTGAAGAGCACATTGTATTTTCAGCTTGCACTCTGCATTCCCCATGGTACCCAGTTAAGTGCCATACTTTTAGTTACACTTAATAAATGTTTGCTAGATAGAATACTTCCTTGGAGCCAGAACTGTCCAGACTCTAGGTCGCTAACTGTTAATGTCGGTTGCTGAGAATAAGCTGAGCCATGGATCCTCAGCAGAGAATGCTTGGGCAGCATTTGCTAAGCAGGCCACCACCTCACACTGGGCACCAGGCCCCTCATATTCCATGGAAGGTGATGACAGTTACAGAGAGTGCGAGGCCAGCAGGAAGTGGCCAGTGCCGTGTGTTTCATTTTCATTTACACTGTATTTTCAGTTCCTAAATATCCTTACTTGTAAAAGTGATCATGTGTGCTATGGAAATACACATGGAAATAATTGCCTTTGCCATTTTTTATTCAAGGGCCTGCACTGTGCTGAGGGCTACCAGACCCTCCAGCTATTAAGGTGAGCTGCTAGGAGAAGAGTGGATGGTTGACAGTTATTCCAGAATCAGTTCTTTTCTTACTCTTGAATTACTGCTTAAGGCGTTTTTATGTATGCTTCCAATCACCATTTTCTCAGCCTCTGTGAGCAGTTTTTTCTTTGTTGTAGGGAATAGGATAATCTAAGTCTTTTCTTATTGGTAATTTTGGAGTAGAACAAGTATAACTTCTTTTTACAGGAAATGACTTTCTCCTTGTTTGTGAGAACCTAATATGAATAGCCTTTATTTCTCTGTGCACCCGTAAAACTTTCTCAAGTATGGGGGGTCTTCAGATTCTCTTCCATCTGTGGACTTCACACTTTGTCACAATGGTCACGCTTCAGCACCTTGCAGTCCCGGCAGGAGAAAGGACCCTTGTAAAGGAGTATATCTGTTTTTCGACGCTGCAGTGCAGGCTGTTAGGAATCCTGGGTCTAATTGGTCATAAACCCTGTTTATTTCTAATTTAAGTGATTTGAGCTGTGGGGGCATAAAATTATCTAGGATCATGTTGGGGTTTCTTATAGCATTTGTTCTTACCTTGATGCTGAGAAGGGAACTGGTGCTTTCATCTAATCGCTAAGTTTTTGTTTAATTTTCAGCTTTGGGAACCCCTCGCTGGATGAGAGAAGCATTCTCGCCCCTCTCTATCAGTGTTGCATGTAAGTTACTTCATCAAATGCATTTGCCTGCATTGCTTTGCGTACTTTTCTAACCCAGAACCCCCTGGAGATCCTGGTATGTAGGGGATCAGGGAAGTATTTCTACAGCAAGGCTTAGACAGCATTTTGTGTTTTATATGAATGGAAATTATCAGTTTATTTAATAATGTATATCAGTTTGTTTCAATATCAGAATATAGGCCCTGCTCCCCTGCAGAATCCAGTGCAGGCCATGCCCCAGTTGCTCTGCCGTGTGTACCTTCCTCTCACCGCCACAACCCACCTGTGGTTTGCTTATCTCAGTCAGAAGTTGTGTAAACCAAAAATAGCTATCTCCCTAGGTATTTGTGTGTCGTCACTCAGTCGTGTCCTACTCTGTGACCCCACGGACTGTAGCCTACGAGGCTCCTCCATCCATGGGATTCTCCAGGCAAGAGTACTGGAGTAGGCTGTCATTTCCTTTTCCAGGGGATCTTCCCGACCCAGGGATTGAACTCGGGTCTTGCAGGCAGACGCTTTACCCTTTAAGCCACCAGGGAAGCCCTCCCTAAGTATTTAGTAATTGATTTTCTGAAAGTCTGTGTTAGAGAACAAAGAAATTATAAAATAAATCAAGAAAATGAGTTAAAGACTGAGCTCTAAGGAGCTCCTTTTCAGATCATCATTGCCAGTATGACTTTAAAGCGTGAGCACTAAGAATCGGCTCGGACCCACCCTGCTTGGATACTACTGGTCAACTCCCAGAGAGACACTGATCGCATAAGACTGCCCCTTCTGGCAGCTGGTCTGTTTTACTTTTCTTTTCTTTCTCTTTTTCTTAAATAACAACAGGATTCTTCAGAAAGTGTTACCTAGGCTACCTTAAATTATCTTCATTAATACTAGGAAGCAGTGATACATCCAGTCAGAACCTGCATCTGTGAAGGAAGATGTCTTTGTGTTAATTAGTACTGTCAGTCTGGTGCAGTCAGAACATAGAAAAGACATGGTGTGTTCAACAGGAAAGTTTAATATAAAGGAGGGTTAAACCCTCTGATACACAAGTAGAGCTGAGGGAGAGTAACCAATTTGGAAGAGACCCCCACCCCCACCCCCTGCCCCTGGGTTTGGTCCTCAGTGGAGAAGGTGTAGTTCAGCCCACTTGATAGCAAAGAACTGCACTAGTTCGTAGATGCTGGGCGTGCAGGAAGCAACCCTCCAGAGTGCGGGCAAGGAACAGGCAATCCACAGGTCGTGTCCTGTACAGAGAGAGCCATGACTCAGTAGGGAACCCTCCAGGCTACAGGCAAGACTTATTTGTGGGCCTGTGGAGGGAATAAGGGTACCAGCATGGGTGGGTGGCCTTGGGGCTCTGGTTTCCATGTCAAGAGGGCCTTAGGAAAGTTACTACCAAGCCAGGCCAAATTTGCGGTGTCACGGAGGACCTGCCTGCTCTGGGAATGCAGCCAGGGAAGAGCTTCATTTGGTGACCTTCCCCGAACACTCCTGCCCTGTACAGCAGCCAGAAGCATCTCCCTCAGCATCCTGTACTGAGAAAGCCCAAGAGAAGAGATGATTAGAGGACCTCTGTCCACGAGAGCAGGGCATACATGAAAAGTGGATTTGGAGCTTTCTGAAAGGAAGTCAAGTGATACTTTGGTCATGCAGGAGAAATTCTGATGCTCTAGGCACTCATATTTTTCAGAATTGGAAAAGCACACTGCCTCTGTGCTTGTCCATCCCTTCCATGCTTTAGCCAAAGATCCCTACTTTCTTACTGTTCCGATGGCTGCAGAACAGGCTGCCGGCCTCATGCAGAGTCAGGCCTTAAGGCATACCTAGTAGATCCCACATTACCTACAGGGGGCTTCATACTTTTCTTCTAAAATAAACAGAAGATCCTCTTTAGGCAAAAAAATTAAGAAAAATAGATACCCTTAAAATAAACTTTTTCTATTTGTCAGATTAATGCTAGAATTTTTAATTCAGAAACATAAAAAGAAGGAAATTTAAATTACTTGCTAAAATGTAAGGATACCTTCTGTTAACACTCTAGTGACTTCATTCTAACTGTGTGTGTATGTTTGTGTGTGTGCTTATGCACACATTTTCTTTCCCCACAGATTTGAAGTAAAACAGTTTTTCCTTCCAACTTTCCCCCCTGATTCAATATTATATGGGCATTTCCTCATGCCACTGAATTTTCATAACTACTTTAAATGGCTGCATGGTTTTTCATTGAATGGATGAACCATAGTTTATTCAACTATTTCTCAGTTGTCAGACATTCAGATTCACATTTTTCCTGTTAAAAAGAGCACTGCAGTGAACCTGTGTAAATATTGTGTGTATCTCTTGTTAGTTACCAAGAAGGAAATATCAAAATGTGGTAATGTCACTCATAATGTAGAGCTGCTTCTAAAACAGAAATGGCTTTTCTAGTTGAGATATTTTAGATAATTATTTCTTTACATTTGTCTGCCAAGCAGGCTTCAGTCTCCATTTGACAGTGAGAGGCTTTATGTAACCTGTTCTAAAACTTATTTCTCCCAGCATTCGTGTTTCCACCTGGAACAGACTGAACTCCTTGAAGAATGGTGTGCTGAAGTCTGCCTTAAAATCCGCCATGGCCCACGACCCCATCTCCCCAGTGCTCTCTGATCCTCACCTGGACGCTGTGGACCAGCGGCTCCTGAGTATCCTGGCCACCGTCAAGCAGTGCACTGACCAGTTTGGGATGGACACTGTGTTGGTGGAAGACAGGATGCCTCTCTCGCACTTGTAATTCTCCACAAAATAAGTGAAACTGCTTTTTACAAAGATAGAGAAACAGCACAATCAATTCCAGATGGTATGAGATGGATTGGAAATGGCCAGCAGCGCATTCTGGTAATAGAGGATGGGGTGGCCTTGGATTTCTTTGGTGTTTGCTGTAGTAGAAGCTAAGCAAAGACTTACAAGCTTCAGACCATGGAACCGTACCTGCTGAACCACCTTCAGACTTCCTCGGCGTTTGCCCATCCTAGCAGTGGGCAGCACAGTTGGTCAGTCTTAATTTCTCATGCCAAAGGATGAAGAGAGGTGTGACATTCAACTGGGTTAATGCTGGGGTTGGTTCTGGAGTGTGTATTTGGAGTTCATCCTTATGGTCCTTTCTCCACACTTGAGATCTTCCAAAAACACTTTACAGTCTCTTGAGTCCTTTTTTCCAGGATTAGTCAAATTGGGGATTTTACTGCTTCCTGGGGAGCGGCAGCAAGGAACCCGGCATTCTGTTGAGCCAAAGTAGTATGCTCTGTTGGAGGGACTATGCTTTTAAGGTAGAATTAGAAGGAAGGACAAAAGCAGGAAGGATGTTTGGGCTTTTAAGTAAGAAGGTGGTAGTGCTTTTGATGATTCTTAAAGGAGGGAAGGAGAGAGAGAGACCTGCTTGGTAGAACCAGAATCAAGGAGGTGATTGAATTAGTGAAAAACAGGTTCCGCTGTATTTAAGTTCTTAACATATATAAAAGCAAGCATGACTTGTACCTAAGTAAGAGTTGCATTCTCATGGTTATGTCCAAATTAACCCAAAAAAATTGTCTGTAGAGAACCTACTGTTACAACCCAAGTACAATTCTGTTATGGAGGTTTACTTTCTTTTTTGCCCCAAACAGGCAAATCCTTTGCAGATTAACAAAGCAAACTGACAATAACGCCTTGCGTAAGAGTTAGGTTGCCTGTGATCCCTGCCATTCTGATTTCCAAAATGAATTTTCACTTTTGTCTTCGAGGTACTTAGTTGTTAAAGCTGTTGTTCCCGAGAGACTGGCGATCCTATTTGTGCCTTTCTTGGAGAAAAGCCAGCTCACTCCTACAGCTAATAGTTCACATCCTGCTGGTGGCTGGACCTGTCTAGTGATTTGGGCCACGCAGAAGGCTAGAAACACAGATTTTAAGCCTTCTGAGCCTTAAAATTAAGGTGGTTACCAGGAAGAGCCTTAAGATTTTGATTTATGTCATACCCTGTCTTGTTCTGAACCCCTGAGGTAGTGTTCTTCTGTCTTCTGTTAGCACTTTCAAATATCAGGTTGCTAAAACAGGCTTAGTTGTGTGTTCTGGCAAAGTGATTTTGACATGTAACCAGTTGCATTAAAATACAGGGCGAGGAGAGCTGGCCTGGTGGGTCCACTTGTGCGTCCTCAGAGCTGGAAGCTTCTCTCCTGCATTTTGTCTGGGGACTCTTCGGGTTTTGACTTCTGTGAAGCAAAGACTAATATTTAATTAAAGTGTGGTTGAACAAATTTACTGCCAGCCACTGGAGACCAATTTTAGGTAACCACCCTTTCAAAAATGGTTTAGAATTTGTGCTCTAATTTTCTCAAATTGAAAGTCCACTGAGTACCCAGTAACTACTTGAAAGTAACATGAAATTAGGATACTTTTGTACTTAGTTTGTACATTCGGAGATGTACACAGAATAGGCTTATTTTTTAAAAGCTTTTGGATTTAAGACATATCAGACATATCAAAACACTGAACTGATGTTAACAGGAAGGCGCACTGATTTCAGTTTTAAAGTCATGTACTGTGTGCATCCAGGGAAGTACACATTTGAGCTTGAGAATGCCTTGGATGGTGCTCACCTCAAAGCATCAGGGAGCCAGTAAGAAGGTAGTCAGTGCTGCTTTGGTTGATAAATGTTAGTGGAACTAATTCTTTCAAACACATGATATTGTTCTTTGGTATGCCCCAGTGGAATGAGTAAGAACTGTTCTCAAACTGGGGAACTTTATTCATAATGCTGAAGGCAGAAGATTCTGTTGAGGAAAAATGCAGGAGGGAAGGCTGCTTTGAAAACGTCTCATTCTTTTTTCCAAACACTGCTTCATTCTCCTTCCCTATTTTAATATCTTAAAAGGTGTTCAGATGTATAGTGGTTAAAGTTAGAATTGTGCTAAGAGAGTGGTGTGAACTGATGCTTAGAATATAAATTTATGTTCTAAGTCAGTAATGGATTAAGCTGAGAAAAGTGTGTTTAGGTAAATCTCGGAGAAAACCAACCATAAGCTCTTAGTTCTAAAATTCATAAACACTATGTTCTGATTAAAAAAAGAGGTAGATATTGTTTTTTAAAGTTTTGTAACACTGTCCTTTTTATGGTTTATCTTTTAGAATTGAGGGTTGTTATAATCAGGTCATTGGAAGGGTTTTTGGTTAGTCTTTAAGTTGGGTATGCCTAGTTAACATCTAAAGATAAACATGGATACATTTCAATATTCTAAAACTAAGAAAATCAGAACTGAGTAGCATTTCTGCACTCCTCCTGCTTTTTAAATATATTTATTCCAGAGTTTGGGGGAATATGGGTATAGAGGTTTCATCCTAAAATTGTTCTTTAATATGAAGGTGTATTATTAGTTTGGGGTAAATAATTTTCTGTGCAAAACAAATTAATAGACAGGATCTGACTTGCTCAGAGTATTGCTTAATAATATATTAATAAGGCATTTCTCTGTATTTGCTCTCAGGATTAATATGTCAAATGAAATGTAATAAGGAAATGGGAGAATTCAGGTACATCCATTGTATACTGTTTGGGGCAAAATGAATCCTCTACATGGCAAAATTTCAGTGTCACCTGAAAGCCACATGTTCTTCCAAAGAAATCCATCTTTTCTTTGTTTTTCTTTTTTTTAAAAAAGAGGCTTTTGGCCTTCCCCTCCTATCCAGCATGTTCCTTCACCCTCTCTTCTCCAGATATTCTCATTTGACCAGTCCATGACCGCACCTCAAATGATGGTAAACAGAAGCTGTCATTTTGTGAGCTTGGGCTTCAGGAAACATGAGTCAAGGTATATGTATGTATATAGTCATATATGTATTCTAACAAGAAAATATTTATTTTCACACAGGGAAACACTGACTTATGTTGCTGAAGAACCTGAAGCTAGTGAAAGGTTCTCAGTCTCTGAGCGTGAACCTAAGTGACAGAAAGACCAACCATTCAGGAAACACCTACTGTGCTAGCCAGGGCCGGTGCCCAAGGCAGATAGACCCGCTTCATAAGACTGCTGTACAGCAGGGGAGGGCCAGTTTTCCTCCCTTCCACTCCTTGAGTCTGGGTTGAAAAGGTGGGGGCTGGATACTGTACTGCCACAGGTTTTTAAGGAACTAAGGTGTTACTCAAAAATACAAAATGTTTAGGGGGGGAATCTGGGAATAATTTACCGGGAAGTAATTTATTTGCTTAAGAGAGAGGTGTTAAGAACCACGACCCTCGGTTCTGATCTGCCAAGGATTTCCTCTCAGAGCTCTTGCACAAATAGAGGTTGTGCTTTGTAAGACATCAAACAAGACAGATATGCACCTAAATTTCTAATGTGTTCTATGGGTTTCAATTCTGAAAAAAAAGACAATGAATAAAGATTTTAATAAGTACCAACGTATCATTTCCTCTTATTATCGCCCCACCCCACCTGCTGGTTCAGGGTATTTCTATTGTTTTCAATTCAGATTTCCATTTTTGTTAGGGGACAGAAGATTACATCTGCATCTGCATAGACTTCCACAGGGGTTGTTTCACAGAATCAACGAGAGATAAGACCTTTACACTTCTCATTACACTTTACTTCTTCTCTTTACACATCTCAGTCTTCAGAAGTTGCCTGTTAGGTTGTGACAGAACCAAGATTTTCAGTAGGATAACTCTTAGGTGCTTTTTGTTTAATACTTAACTCCATTCTTGCAGCTTCTTCAAAGAATTATGAATCCCGAAGGACTTGTCAGCACATTACCATAGAGGCCTGGAAGACAAGACCAGGTCCTGATAGTGATTTTGGGGACACCAGACTTCTAAATTTTTCAATGGAAATGCGACATCTTAAACCTCAACCAGACAACTGAGTCGAGTTCTCAAGATTTTGACTTGATCTGTAGCATTTTTGTTTGTGCCAGTTTTAGTCACTTGTGCTTGAATACAAAAGGGAGGCTGAAGCCTAGAACATGTTCCTTACTGACTCACCTTATACGATCCTTTTCTAGGTGAGATTTCAGACTTAGTTTTCTTCTCAAGCATTCCAGAAAGACCAGTATGGAAGCCTAAAGGCAGCTGGGAGTAGCGAAGGAGTGGTTCTATTAATATGGGCTTATTTTTACCCAGTGTATTTCTTAAAAAAATGATTTTTAGCAGCTCTCATTTTATAAAATAGAGAAGTATGGTCATAACCACTGATTTAGCATGGGTGAGTTTTGTAAGATAAGCTGCTTTGTAAGTCCCAGGAATTAAGAGAATAAAGTTAACAGTTGTAAAGATTGTTTTCAAGGCAGATACTGCTGTTGATGGCCTGCAGCAGCTGGGGAGGTTGTCTATTGCAAAGCTAGGTTCCATCCAGATGACCTCGTAAAGGTGCTATGTGCCCTTTTGCTCTTTGAAAGTGTTTGCTAAAATGCATATTCTGATTGAGTAGGTTTGGGCCTGAGTTTGCATTTCTAACAAGCTTCAGGGCAGTACCAAAGCCAGTGGTTCTTGGGCTATTCTAGAGGAGGATTGAGTTTGCTTGCTAAGGAAACACAGCTGCCTGTAGTTTTCACAAGAGCCACTAGATGTCTCCATCATCCATGAGATCTTGCTCCTAGCTTTACAACCAGGAGTCTCCAAGCCCTGAGAATGAAATAGCAAATTTACTGAAAATAGAGGCTTACCCATGCACTGGTGTTTGGATTCATTGTTTCTGCCTGAGACTGACTTTGGTTGAAAAAAAACGTTGAGTCTTTTAGGAGAAAGATGTCTTGAAATCAAATTGTCCAAGAACTTCCAAGAGACCTGCTTTATTTATACTGTGAAATGAAATCTCAAATATTATCAGTTAACCCTCCATGAAAGTTAACAGTAGAGAATTATTTCCACAGTCTTAAAACTTGAATTTTTTTTTTTTTTTTTAAGAAACCAGGGTAAATACTAGTCATTTTATCAGCATGAATTCACCAGTTTCTTCCAGGAAAAGATGGCCCTTAGGTCAGTAGCTTCAATAACTCAGGTGATCTTTGAAAAAAATGCAGTAAGCACTTGGGAAATTCAGCAAGCTTGTTACATGCTCACGTTACGGAGAAGAGAGGCCCAGAGGTCTTCTGCCAGCGGTGTCTTGAAAAGCTGTTCAGTCACAAGCATTTCAAAGTTGCAAATTTAAGCCCAGAAAGTGCATTCAGTACTCAGCCTAGCTTGTTTTCAACAGGCTATTACATTGACATGAGACCTCGTGGTTTTTCCATGACTCGGGGAGTTTCCCAAATCGAAATATCTCCAGTCTGGAGCCCATTAGCTTCCCCAGCTGCGGAAACCTGCTGACTGCTTGCTGCACTGTTTTATTTCCCTCTGTAGCGAAGCCAGGCCCAGGGCTGTCTTCCCCTGGCTAACTCAAGCTCCCGGTGAGACGGTTGCCCGGTTTCATTTAACAGGTTGGCAGGAAGTTGATCTGCAGACACAGGACAGGGCACCAGTGGGAGCCCGTATTTCGTAGCCCTCAGGCGGGCCACCGGAGCCGAACGAAAGTAACTGGGTGATTGACAGTGGCCATTTCAAGGCCTGACTTCAACTCCTTTGCAACCACGATCACCCAGAATAGACTGCTGCCTGGCAGCGAGGCCCCAGTCGGCTGGGCGGCGCCTGCAAGTGGCCTCGGGTTGCAGTCTCAAGAACCACTCGGTTTCGGTTCCGGGCGGAACCGGTCTCTTCCCTGGGTCACCTGGGAGACGAGCTCGGCCCGCCTGCAGTTCCCATGGCAACGCCAATCCCCGGCCAATCCGGGCCTCGGAAGTACGGGCGCCCGCCCTCAGGCCGGGACCCTGAAAGGGCCGGGAAGGCCCAGCGGTGGAGGGACCTGCTGCCGGCCTGGTCATGCGCGGGGGCACAGAGCGTCTGCTCTGGCTCCTGCTTCTGTCGCTGCTGCTGCCGCCCCCGAGTGCGTGGGGACACGGCGGCCAGGCAAGGCCGAGGGAGGGAACCGAGGAGGCAGGCTCGGCCGGGGCTTGGCTGGCCTTCAAGGGCCTGCGGGAACGACTGAGGGCGGCCGGCGCGCTCTCCAGACGCTACTGGGCTCTCTTCAGCTGCCGCGTGTGGCCTGAGGGCTGTGGGAAGGATGAGGAGGCGTCGGCGCGGCCCCCGGGTAAGACCCTCGGGCTCGGGAGGGCGGGAGCGGGCGGGAGGGATGCGCGAGGCCCGCTGGGATCCGGCCGCGGCGTTCAGAGCCTCGCGCCTGTCCCGGGCCGTCGCGATCACCAGGCTTTAGGCCGAGCTAAGAGCAGGACAGCCTCTTCGGAACCAGGAACCCTCATCACTGCCGCTGGCGCTGCGTCCTTATGCAGACGAGCGGTCCTGGCTGCACTCCCCGCCCGTTCCTGGCTCCTCCAGACACGGCTTACACTTCCCTGCTGTCTCCGAACCTGCCCTGCCATTATTCCAAGGAGCTGCTCTTGCCCACATTCTTGATGACTTTGAGGAAAATCCCCAGTCGGGCACTCCCCCCAAGTACCTTGTCGTCCTCCTCAGCTGCTTACAGAAGCTGAAGCTGGGCTACGAGTCCCCCAGACCTGAGTTCTGATTTATTCTCTGTCACTGATAAATTGTGAGGCAGGGTCGTCAAATCAATGTCCTGGCCCTGGTGGTCTCAGACTCCTTGCAGTGGATGTCGTTAACTCTAGGTTCTGTAGTGATGATCCTGCAGTAGTGCTAGAAACATCTTTCATTTAAATTAAAAGTTCTTTTTGGGGGGGTGGAGAGGAGAGCAGGGCCTCCAGACGTGAGGGATCTTAGTTCCCCAACCAGGGATCCAACCTATGCTTCCTGCATTGGAAGTACAGAGTCTTAACCACTGGACTACCAGGGAAGTCCCTAAATCAAAAATTCTAAATTCCAGTGAATGGTTTTTGTTTTGGTTTTCCCAGTGCTCAGTATATTCAAATTGACATCTGACAGAAGAATGGAGCCTGGCTGGCTACTGTCCATGGGGTTACAACTTAGCGTCTGAACAGCAGCAAAAGAATTGAGACACTTGGGGTTGGCCGTGATCAGATGATTCTGCAATCCAGAGCAAGTAGGAAGCATGGCAATCACGTTACTGTTCGTCTCCCTCGGAGACTGCAAACTCCTTGCAGGCAGGGCCTGGGTAACTTACACTTTGGCACAAAATAAGATTTATTGTTGAGTAAATTGAGCTTTTGCTGCAACTAGAGCTGCATCTATAGCAAGGCCATCTACGTCCTCATACTAGAGATGCCCACCTGAGCCCATTCCCAGGTGCAGTGAGAGGAAGGCCCAGGGCAGAGCGGTGGGGAGTGGTTCTGGAGAGAGGACGGGAGAACCACTCTGGTGGTTTGAAGGGAGGCCGTGTTCAGCCCAGCCTGGGCTCCATTCCTGTCTCACAGCTCCTCCTTTTCCAGGCTGGAGCTTTGCCCTGCTGGGCCAGCAGTACCTGGATATCTTGAGCACGTGGTCCTGCAGCTTCTGGGACTGCTGCGACAGAGGGGACTGCAGGATCATTAACAACTTCACAGGTTAGACCTCACGTGGCCCTCAGGGCCAGGAATCTTGGGGAGGGGGGCAGGAATTCAGGAGAATGCCAAGGCGTAGGGCCCCAACCTCAGTCTGCCCATAGCCGGCAGCATGGTAGAGACCCTCCCTGTCTCCACCATGCCTCCCATACCCTGCACCCTCATGGCTGAAAGAAAGGCCTTGGCAGAGGGCTTTGGCCACATTAGCTGCTTCAGTAGGTGTTGGCTGAATTGAATTGAAATGAATAAAATAAGGGGGTCTCCATAAAATATTTAGGGGGTCCGGAAACTTCCAGGCAGGAGCAACTTCATGGTAGTGGGGGGCTGGGTTCCTCCTCCAGACAGGACTCTGCAACCCTGCTAGGGGGGTGTCTTCAGAACCTTCAGAAAGGGTGAAATCAATGTGGATTTCTCAAACTCTTCAGAAAATAGCACTGAATCTCTTCTACTGCAAGGTCTGCCCAGTGGCTTCCTGTCGTGAAGTCCCCAGACAGGATGGCTCCCACCTCAGAGATGGTCAGTGGTGCTCACTCTCAGCCATCCCCAAGCCTGGGGGGGATGCATCTGTGTGCCCCTGCTCAGCGTGGCCTCTTCCCCATCCCTAGGCCTCGAGGCGGACCTGCGCGTGCGCCTGCACGGCCAGCACCTGGCCCAGGAGCTGGTCCTGACGGCGGTGAGGGGCTACTTAGAGATGCCCCGGCCGGACAAGGCCCTGGCTCTGTCGTTCCATGGCTGGTCTGGCACAGGCAAGAACTTCGTGGCGCGGATGCTGGCAGAAAACCTGTACCAGGACGGGCTGAGGAGCGACTGTGTCAAGGTGTTCATCTCCACGTTGCACTTCCCTCACCCCAAGAATGTGGACCTGTACGAGGTGAGGCCGGCCGTGCTGGGGAGCTTGGGTGAGGGCTTGGGCCCGACGGAGGCCTGGGCAGCCGAGACACAGGCCTGGGTGCTAGGAGAGAGGCTGAAGCCAGCCCTGGGTGTGGGGGTTGGAGGATAGCAGGGCGGGAGGGACGATGCTATTACCCTCAGAGACAGCTACTCAACAGGTGAGGCCCAAGAGGGCCTGAGCTTAACCAGAGAATCCATATGTTCAGTTTGTAAACTGGAGTGGAAGTGCCTCAGGAAGTATGAAACAAAGCAAGCAAAAGCTTTATCGTAATCACCCCACATGGTGTACTTCCTTCAAGCTGTTCCCCTGTGCTCTTTAATGTCTTTATAATTTATATTGGACAGAAAGTTGCATGTTCCACAATTTTTTTTAAAAGAGGCTTCTCATAAGTGGTTTTTCCACAGCTTCCCAAAAGTACTCATTTCGTGCCAACAGGTGGACTCATCACATACAAAGAGTTTCTGCTGCTCTGCTATATTGGGTTTTGTTCATTCAGACATGTTAGTCATGCAATGACCAAACCCCCCTGCAGCCTGCCAGAGGTGACTGTGTCTGGCTTTGGCTTTCAGTTTCAGTATTTGGAGTGTGTTGACCTGGGAAGATTACATAACTTTGAGGTCAGATTGCCATGGCAGTTTCAGTGTGGCCTGGCAGGGCAGGCTGCGGGTCAGGACCCCCAAGAAAGAGCTAGCTGGCTTTGCAGTAAAACACCTGTAACTCTCAGCCTCCCCACTGTGGAAATTGACATGTTTACACTCTCACACCCACACACTGGGGAGATGGGGCTGAAGTCAAAAACCAGGAAGGCTAGAGATAGATGGAGATTGTGGGCTCTACTCAAACACCTCTCCCTTGGGGAGGGAGGTGGGAGGGATGTTCAAGTGGGCGGGGACGTGGGTAAACCTCTGGCTAATTCATGTTTGGTAGAAACCAACACAATACTGTAAATCAATTATCCTTCAATGAAAAATTAATTAATTTTTTTTAAAAAACACCTCCCCCTGGGGTAGGAGCTGGCCCTGTTCTCCTGGGGAACTCTGCAGAGCAGCTTCGTTTCAGTCCAGGACTTACTATCCTGCCTGGGGTGGGGAATCCCAGTTTTGAGTTGGGTCTCTTGGGCACCAGGCTGGGCTGAGATCTCAGGGAAGAAGCTGGTGGGTGCTCTGCTCCTGGGAGTTCAAGACAGGGCTGCCTCTGGGCACCCGAGCCTGTCTCTACCTGTCATCCCTGTGTGACAGCCTGACTGCTACCCATGGGGGGGATGAGTCAGCAGTTAGTTCTGGGATGGAACCTCATCCTGGAGGGCGGAAGCAGGGCTGGGGCCATTTGCCAAGGCCCTTTCCCCAGGCTGGCTCCACTAGTTGGGTTTTCAGTCTCAGGGTGCAGGAGAATCACCTGGGAGGCTTGTTAAAGGAGGACGGCCTAGCTCCATCCCCAGAGGTTTAGACTGGTGGTTTTGTGGTGGAAACCAGCTCCAGGTGATCCACTGTAGACACCCTGGGAAAACCTCACTAGGGCTCTCAGGGTCGGGAGGTGCCTCCCACTGCTTCCCAGCAGCTCCCCGTATTCTGTGCAGGAGGAGCTGACGGACAAGATCAGGAAGACGCAGGAGCACTGTCGCCAGACCCTGTTCATTCTAGACGAGGCTGAGAAGCTGCACCCAGGACTGCTGGAGGCCCTCAGGCCACACCTGGAACGCCAGGCCCCCAGCAACCGCAGAGCCGAGTCCAAGAGAACCATCTTTCTTTTTCTCAGGTAAGGCCTGAGAAACAAAAGTCAGAAGGACTGGGTGAGGGGAGGAAGAACCCTGTCCGGGCAGTGTGTGTGCGCCAAGCTTGGGAGCTGAGGGGGGTGGGGTGGGGTTCATGCTCTCCTAGGCTGCCTACCCTTTTCCGCAAAGGAAACCAACACAAACTCCAGGAGAGAAAACAGAAGCCCAGCTGCTTGGGTGGCAGCAAGGGTGGGGAGCCTTAGGTCTCCTGCCCTGATTCAACCAAACACTTCTGAAGGACTCTGACCCCACCCCCACCACCAGCACAGGCCAACTAACTCCTGGGACCAGCCTGGGAAAGACCCAGCCATCCCTTATCTGGCCTCCTCCCTGGTTCTCAGGATCGGGAAGCTCCCTTAGACTCCCCAGTTAGTACATGGCCTCCTGAGGGAGGGATACTGGGAGTCCCCTCTTAGATGGACATTAAGTGGTTTTTTTAAATTGAGGTATGATTGACATATTAGTTTCAGGTGTATAATTAATTTGCTATTTGTTTATATTGTGAGCTGATCACAATAAGTTTAGTTAACATCTGTCACCATCGGTTCAGTTCAGTCGCTCAGTCATGTCTGACTCTGCGACCCCGTGAATTGCAGCATGCCAGGTCACCATACATAGTTATAAAACCTTTTTGATCCTGTGATGAGAACTTTCAAGGTGTACTCTTCTCAGCACCTTCCAAATATGCAATGCAGTATTATTTACTAAAGCCACCATGCTGTACATTACATCCCCATGAGTTACTAGTTGAAGTTTGTACAGTATTCATCTTATTTTTTCTCTCTTTCTGACCTATTTCATGCAGCATAATACCTTCAGGATCCACCCATGTTGTTGCAAAGAGCAAGATTTCCTTCTTTTTAATGGCTGAATAATATTCCATTATATATGCATTTTTTTTCCCTTTTCCATTCATCTATTGATAGACACACTTCATTTCTTATCTTGGCCATTGTAAATAACGCTACAGTGAACATGGGGGTACAAATATCTCCTTGAGTGTTTTCATTCTCTTCAGATAAATATCTAGAAGTAGAATTGCTGGATCATGTGGTAGTCCTAGTTCCTAGTTTTAATTTCTTGAGGAACCTCTGTACTGTTTTGCATAGTGGCTGCACCAGTTTACACTCCCACCAGTGATACACAGAGGTTCCCTTTTCTCCACAGCCTTAGCAACACTGGTTACTTCTGATCTCTTTGATGATAGGCATTCTCCCACGTATGAGGTGGTATCTCATTGTAGTTTCGATTTGCATTTCCCTCGTGATCACTGATGTTGAGTACCTTTTCATGTCTCTGTTGACCACCTGTATGTCTTCTTTGGGAAGATGTCTATTCAGAGCTTTGTTCATATTTTCATTAGATTATTTTTTGCTGCTAAGTTGTATGAGGTCTTTATAGATTTTGAATACTAACCCCTTATCAGGTATATGATTTGCAAGTATTTTCTCCCATTTGGTAGGTTTCCTTTTTGTTTTGTTGATGGGTTCCTTTGCTATGCAGAAGCTTTTGGTTTGATGTAATCCACTTGTTTATTTTTGTTTTTGTTGCCTTTGCTTTTAGTGTGAAATCCAAAAACATAATTGCCAAAACCACTGTCAAGGAAATTACCACGGATGCTTTCTTCTAGGAGTTTTATGGTTTCAGGTCTTAAGTTCAAGTCTTTAATCCATTTTTTTCTTCATTTTATTTTATATTAGAGTATAATTGATTAACAATGTTGTGTTAGTTTCAGGTGTTCAGCAAAGTAATTCAGTTATACATATATCCTTTGTCAAATTCTTTTCCCATTTAGGCTATTACAGAGTATTGAGCATAGTACCCTGTGTTATACAATAAGTCCTTGTTGGTTATCTATTTTCAATATAGTAGTGTGTACATGTAAATCTCAAACATCTAATTTATTCTGCCCCTCCCCCACCTTTCCCCTTTAGTAACCTTTAGTTTGTTTTCTAAGTCTGTGAGTCTGTTTCTGTTTTGTAATAAGTTTATTTGTATCATTTTTTAATTCCACATATAAGCAATATCATCTGATATTTGTCTTCATCTGACTAATCTCCAGATCCATCCAAGTTGCTGCAAATGGCATTATTTCATTATGTAATGGATGAGTAATATTCCATTGTATACATGTATCAGTCTTTATCCATTCTTCTGTCAATGGACATTTAGGTACGTGGATTTATTTCTGGGGTTACTGTCAGATCTAGTCCCTTAAATCTATTTCTTACTTCCACTGTATAATCATAAGGGATTTGATTTAGGTCATACCTGAATGGTCTAGTGGTTTTCCCTACTTTCTTCAATTTAAGTTTGAATTTGGCAATAAGGAGTTCATGATCTGAGCCACAGTCAGCTCCTGGTCTTGTTTTTGTTGACTGTATAGAGCTTCTCCATCTTTGGCTGCAAAGAATATAATCAGTCTGATTTGATATTGACCATCTGGTAATGTCCATGTGTAGAGTCTTCTCTTGTGTTGTGAGAAGAAGGTGTTTGCTATGACCAGTGCATTCTCTTGGCAAAACTCTATTAGCCTCTGCCCTGCTTCATTCTGTACTCCAATGCCAAATTTGCCTGTTATTCCAGGTGTTTCTTGACTTCCTGCTTTTGCATTCCAGTCCCCTATAATGAAAAAGTCATCTTTTTAGGGTGTTAGTTCTAGAAGGTCTTGTAGGTCTTCATAGAACCATTTTAGGAATTTGGGTGCATGTATGTTTATAGTTATGATCTTCATAGATCTGTCATTCATCTTTACATAGTATCTTTCTTTGCTCTAGTAACAGTCTTTATTTTAAAGTCTATTTTGTCTGATATGAGTATTACTACTCCAGCTTTCTTTTGATTTACATTTGCATGGTATACCTTTTTCTATACCCTCATTTTCAGTCTGTATGCTTCCCCAGATGTGAATGTGTCTCTTGTAGACAGCATATATATGAGTCTTGTTCTGTATTCAGTCTGTCTCTCGGTTGAAGCATTTAATCCATTCACGTTTAATTTGGTTATTGATACATATGTTCTTAGATTTTGTTAATTGTATTGGGTTTGTTTTGTAGGTCTTTTTTTCTTCCTTTCTTCTTTTGTTCTCTTCTCTTGTGATTTGGTGACTAACTTTAGTGTTGTGCTTGGATTTCTTTTTCCTTCCCTGTGTATCTATTGTAGATTTTCAGTTTGTGGTTACTGTGAGGTTTTGGTATATTTACAAACAAGAGTGTTTTAAGTGTTCCTGGTCTTTTAGCTTTTATATGCATTTCCAATATCCTGCATTTGTACTCACCTCTTCCCATGATTGATGGTTTTGGTATCATATATTTGTGTGTGGGTGATTTCCTACCTTTATTGCATGTTTGCCTTTACCAATGAGCTTTTTCCATTTGTAATTTTCTTGTTTCTGGTTGTCACCTTTTCTTTTCTGCTAGAGAAGTTCCTTTAGTATTAGTTGCAAAGCTAGTCTGGTGGACTGAATTCTTAGCTTTTGCTTGTCCGTAAAGCTTTCGATTTCTCCATTGAATTTGAATGAGCGGCTTGTTGGGTAGAGTATTCTTGGTTGTAGGTTCTTCCCTTTCATACTTTAAATATATTGTTTCACTCCTTTCTGGCCTGCAGAATTTCTGCTGAGAAATGAGCTGATAACCTTATGGGAATTTCCTTGTATGTTGTTACTTTTCTCTTCTTGCTTTTAATATTTTTCATTGTCTTTAATTTTTGTCTGATTATTGTGTTTCTCAGCATGTTCCTCCTTGGGTTTATCCTGCCTGGGACTCTGCACTTCCTGGAATTGGGTGACTGTTTCCTTTCCTCTCTTAGAGAAGCTTTCAGCTATTAATATTCTCTCTCCAAATATTTTCTCAGGTCCTTTCTCTTCCTCTTATCCTTCTGGGTCCCCTATAATGCGAATGTTGCTGCATTTAATATTGTCCCAGAGGTCTCTTAGACTGTCCTCTTTTCATTCCTTTTTCTGATGTTTGATGGCAGTGATTTCCACCATCCCGTCTTACAGCTCACTTATGTGTTCTTCTCCCTCAGTTATTCTGCTATTGATTCCTTCTAGTGTATTTTTATTTCAGTAATTGTATTGTTCATCAGTTTGTTTATCCTTTTTTAAACTTTTATTCATTTTTCTTAAGCTGCACTAGGTCTTTGTAGCTGTGCACAGGCTTTCTTTAGTTGCAGTGAGCAGGGGCGACTCTTCATTGCAGTGCACAGGCTGCTCACTGCAGTGGCTTCTCCTGTTGCATAGCAAGGGCTCTAGATGCATGGGCTTCAGTAGCTGTGGCAAGTGGGATCTTCCTGGACCAGGGATCAAGCCTATGTTCCCTCTATTGGCAGTGAATTCCCAGCCACGGGAGCGCTGGGCAAGTGCTGTTTATTCTTTACTTCTTCCAGGGCTTTGCTAAGCATGTCACGTGTCTTCTAGGTCTGTGACCCCATGCTCTTTCTAGTGATTCTTTTTCTTGGATCATCCTTACTGTCATTCCTCTGAATTCTTTTCCAGGTAGGCTGCCTCTCTTCACGTCACTTAGTTGTTGTTCAGGGGTTTTAATCACGTTTCTTCATCTGGGACACATTCCTCTGTCATCTCATCTTGCCTAACTTTCTGTGATTGCAGTTTCCATCCACAGACTGCAGGGTTGTAATTCTTGCTTCTGCTGTCTGCCCCCTGGTGGATGAGGCTAATAGGCTTGTGTACGTTTGAGGCTTGTGCCCTACTCTTGGAGGTCACACACAAGGTTTCATGTGCACCGGGACCCAAGGAAAAAAGCAGGGACTTCATAAAAGCCTGGGCAAGGCATATCAGCTGATATTGGAGGGCCTCCTGCAGAGGCAGAGGGTGGCTGGGGCTCATTGCAGGGACAAACACCATTGCAGTGGTAGTTCTGGGGAGTATTCATTGGTGTGAGCCCTGCTGGAAGCTGCCATTTTCTCACCAAGACCTGGCTCCACCCAACTGGCTGTAGGCTCCAATGCTGGGACATCTCAGGCTGATAGGGTGGGAACACTGCCCCACGCGTCAGCAGACAGACTTCCTAAAGTCTTCCTGAGCATAGAGCTACCTGCTAAACACCTTGACACTTTCACATGGCCCTGCCCACCAGAGGGATAAGACCCAGCTTCTGTTTCCCTCATTAACATTTAACATTGAAGTTGCTCAGTTGGGTCCGACTCTTTGCGACCCCATGCACTGTAGCCTACCAGGCTCCTCCATCCATGGAATTTTCCAGGCAAGAATACTGGAGTGGGTTGCCAATTCCTGTGCCCAAATGCCACTGGCATTAAAGACAGATTATCTCGTGTCTCCTTGTCCCCGGGCTAGGGAGCCTGACCTGAGGCTCAGAACTTTCCTGTGGGAGAACTTCAGTGATATAATTATTTTCCAATTTGTGGGTCACCCATTCAGCCAGTATGAGATTTGATTTTATCACAGTTTTGCTCCTCGGACCATCTCATCGTGCCTTCATCTTTGGATGTAGGATACCTTTTTTGGTAGGTTCCAGCATTTTTCATCAATGGTTGTTCAGCAATTAGTTGTCATAAGTGAGCTCATGTCCTTCTACTCTACCATCTTATCTCCATCTTTAATCCATTTTGAGTTAATTTTTGTGTATGGTATAAGACAGTGGTCCAATTTCATTCTTTTGCATGTGGTTTCCTAATAAATTTATTGAAGAGACTGCATATTCTTAGCTCCTCTTTTGTAAATTAACCATATATGCATGGGTTTATTTCTAGGCTCTCCACTCTATTCCATTTATCTATGTGTCTGTTTATATGCCAGTACCATACTGCTTTGATTGCTAAAGCTCTGTAATATAGTTGGAAATGTAGTTCACGTGCTGGGAGTCCCCTCTTCAGTTCAGTTGCTCAGTCGTGTCCGACTTTGTGACCCCATGAATTGCAGCACACCAGGCCACCCTGTCCATCACCAACTCCCAGAGTTTACCCAAATTCATGTCCATCGAGTCGGTGATGCATCCTCTGTCGTCCCCTTCTCCTCTTGCCTCCAATCCCTCCCAGCATCAGGGTCTTTTCCAATGAGTCAACTCTTCGCATGAGGTGGCCAAAGTATTGGAGTTTCAGCTTCAGTCCTTCCAATGAACACCCAGGACTGATCTCCTTTAGGATGGACTGGTTGGATCTCCTTGCTGTCCAAGGGACTCTTAGAAGGGTGTTAAGTTTTCAAGTCAGCATATTAGTTGAAATTTAAGTACAAACTACCCTTAAAAATTCCCAAAGTATAAACAGTTGGAGGATAGTTGCCCATGAAGTCCAACATGGCCAATTCTTTCTCCAGCCATGGAAAGTCTGTTTCTTCACTGATCATGAGAGGAAGTCACTGGCCTGGAATTCAGGGTATAATGTCGATGAAAAGCTTTCCAGCTCCTGTGTTGAGATTTGCAACCTTACAATGTAGGACTGATCACTTTATAAACACTGCACTCCATTTCCTGTTTTGCTCTACTGTGTGCCACAGGTTCTGGAAATGGCTTTGCAGAAAGTGAATTTTGAAATCAAGTGTCCAGCTGTATCTTTTTATGGCAGCTCCAACAGAAAGTCCTCCCCAAGTTCTAGTAGCAGTCAAGTTTGGGTCCCTCTTGGCCCAACTTGAATGCATCACAAGCAGCTTCTTTTTTAACAATTATTTTTAATTGAAGGATGATTGCTTTACAGTATTATGTTGGTTTTTACCAAACATCAACATGAATCAGCCATAGGTTGACCCGTGTCCCCTCCCACTTGAACATCCCTTCACCTCCCTCCCCATCCCACCCCTCTACGTTGTTACCGAGCCCTGGTTTGAGTTCCCTCAGTCATACAGTAAATTCCCATTGGTAATCTATTTTAGATATGGTAATGTATGTTTCCATGTTACCCTCTCCATACATCCTACCCTCTCCTTCCTCCCCTGCCAGCCACGTCCATACGTCTGTTCTGTCTCCATTGCTGCTCTTCAGATAGGTTCATCAGCACCCTCTCTCTAGATTCCGTATATATGCATTAGCATATATTTGTTTTTCTGACTTACTCCACTCTTTATAATAAGCTTTATGTTCATCCACCTCATTAGGACTGACTCAAATGTGTTCTTTTTATGAACAAGTAATAACTCCAGGAGTAGGTGATGGACAGGGAGGCCTGGTGTGCTGCGATTCATGGGGTCACAAAGAGTCAGACACGACTGAGCAACTGAACTGAATATCCCATTGTATATATGTTCCACATTTCTTTATCCCTTTATCTGTCGATGGACATCTAAGGTGCTTCCATGTCCTAGTTGTAAATAGAGCTGCAATGAACATTGGGGTACATGTCTTTTTCAATTTTGGTTTCCTCTGGGTATAAGCCTAGTAGTGGGATTGCTGGGTTCTATGATCATTTTAATTCTAGTTCTTTAAGGCATCTCCACACTGTTCTCCCTAGTGGCTGTACTAGTTTGCATTTCTACCAACAGTTTAAGAGGGTTGGTTCCCTTTTCTCCACACCCTCTCCAGCATTTATTTTTTGTAGACTTTTGGATAGCAGCTATTCTGACCAGCGTGAGATGGTACCTCACTGTGGTTTTGATTTGCATTTCTCTGATAATGAGTGATGTTGAACATCTTTTCATGTGTTTGTTAGCCATCTGTATATCTTCTTTGGAGAAATGTCTGTTTAGGTCTTTTGCCAACTTTTTGATTGGGTTGTTTGTTTTTCTGGCATTGAGTTGTATGTGCTGCTTGTATATTTTGGAAATTAATCCTTTGTCAGTTGTTTCATTTGCTATTATTTTCTCACATTCTGAGGGTTGTCTTTTCACCTTGTTTATAGTTTCCTTTGCTGCACAAAGCTTTTAAGTTTAATTCGGTCCCACTTGTTTATTTCCATTACTCTAGGAGGTAGGTCGTAGATCTTGCTGTGATTTGTGTCATAGTGTTTCTGATCTTACATTTAGATCTTTAATCCACTTTGAGTTTATCTTTGTGTATGGTGTTAGGCAATGTTCTACTTTCTTTTATGCACAGCTGTCCAGTTTTCCCAGAAGCACTTATTGAAGAGACTATCTTTGCCCCATTGTATATTCTTGCCTCCTTTGTAAAAAGAAGGTATCCATAGGTGCATGGGTTTGGGCTTTCTATCTTGTTTCATTGGTCTATTGGAACATATGAATTGTGAGATTTTTTTGTTCTAGTTCTGTAAAAAACGCCATTGGTAATATGATAGGGATTGCATTTAATCTGTAGATTACATTTGGTAGTATAGTCACTTTCACAGTATTGATTCTTCCAACCCAAGAACATGGACTCTCTCCATCTGTTTATGTCACATTTGATTTCTTTCATCAGTGTCTTAGTTTTGTCTCCTTAGGTAGGTTTATTCCTGGTATTTTATTCTTTTTGTTGCAGTGGTAAAGGGGATTGATTCCTTAGTTTCTCTGATTTTTCATTGTTAGTATATAGGAATGCAAGTGATTTCTGTGTATTGATTTTGTATCATTGATTAGCTCTAGTAACTTTCTGATGGTATCTTTAGGGTCTTCTATGTACAGTATCGGGCTTCCCTGGTGGCTCAGATGGTAAAGCATCTGCCTGCAATGCGGGAGACCTGGGTTGGGAAGACATGTCGTCTGCAAACAATGAGTTTTAGTTCTTTTCCAATCTGGATTCCTTTTGTTTTTCTTCTCTGGTTGCCATAGCTAGGAACTTCCAAAACTATGTTGAATAATAGTGCTGAGAGTAGGCCCCCTTGTCCCTGAGCTTATAGGGAATGCTTTCAGTTTCTCACCATTGAGAATAATGTTTGCTGTGGGTTTATCATATATAGTCTTTATTAAGTTGAGGGAGGTACTTTCTATGCCCATTTTTTGAAGGTTTTTTATCATAAACAGGTATCTAATTTTGTCAAAAGCTCGTTCTGCATCTATTGATATTATCATATGGTTTTTATCTTTCAGTGTTAGTATATCACACTGACTTGTATATATTGAAGAATCCTTGCATCCCTGGGATACACCTGACTTGATCATGGTTTTTGATCTTTTGAATGTGTTGAATTGTGTTTGCTAGAATTTTATGGGGATTTTTGCATATGTTATCAGTGATACTGGCCTGTAATTTTTTTTTGTGTGTTGTCTTTGTTTGGTTTTGGTATCCGGGTGATGGTGGCCCCATAGAATGAGTTGGAAAGTGTTCCTTCCTGTGCAATTTTTTGAAAGAGTTTTAGAAGGATAGGCATTAGCTCTTGTCTAAATATTTGCCAGAATTCACCTATGAAGCCATCTGGCCCTGGGCTTTTGCTTTGGCGGAAATTTTTGATCACAGCTTCTATTTCAGTGCCACAAGCACCATCTTGCATTCAGTGGAAGCCAAACCACTCCTCCCTGCCATCACCCTCCCCCCGCAGGCCAGTACATGTTCACTTGGGGATTTTCCCCAGCTTTAGGGGACCCCTCTGGTGACTCAGCTGATAAAGAATCTGCCTGCAGTGCGGGATCCCTGGGTTGGGAAGATCCCCTGGAGAAAGGGCCAGCTACCCACTCCATTATTCTGGCCTGGAGAATTCCATGGACTGTATAGTCCATGGGGTCACAGAGAGTCAGACACAACTGAGCAACTTTCACTTTGAAGAGAATTAAGGGGTCTGGTTTTCCCTCAAGGCTTGGCAAGTATGAAGGAGTGAGCTGGGATTTTGGTCTGTAACATTGGTCTGTTACTAACATTGAAAGATAAAAACCATATGATAATTATTCCAATAGATATAAGTAAGGCTGACAGGACCTGCAGTGCATTGTGAAGGAGGGCACAGGAGCCTCCAAGGTTATTTTAAGAGGAAAGCAGGGAAAGATTTTCTGCTGTGGTTTGAGTGGTTCAGAATGAGGAGGCAAGGACAGTAAATTCTTTGAATTAGCTCTCCTCCTCAGCTGTGTATTACCCCCTTTTGAGGCAGCCTGGAAGTATGGATCTCTTCCTGTTGTGAATTAGGTGGGGGCTCCAAAATGCAGGGTCAGATAAGGAGTCATCTTGGGTCCCCAAGGCTTCTCCCCCCAAGCCCTGACAGGGGTGGGGACCCAGAACCACCGCTGCAGGAGGTTCTTCCTTCAGAATGGAAGGAAGCCTGGAGCCCGGCCGCCTCGGGTGCCCTTTCCTGTTGCAGGGATCCTTTGCCGTTGTGCGTGGCTTCTTCCCCCTCCGCTGCCTGGTTCCTTCCTCCTCCTCAGCTGAGCCCACTCCTGCCTCCTAGCAATGGCCGTGGCCAACCTTTCCCCAACTTAGCCCAAGGTGCCCAGACACTGGCTTTTCCACCAGTTCTCGGCATAGAAAAACTCACCCTCACTGGTGGCAGGATTTCCTAATGTGACCCAGGTGACCCTGCTATCTCTAGGCAGATGTTGTAATATTTTAGTCATTGACCTGCCAGCACTGCCCTTGTCTAACCCACCGCCTGCCCTTCCCCCCATTACCCCGGCCTCTGTGCCCTGTCCAAGGCCAGAGGGTCCTAATGAGCAGACAGATGGCAGAGCATGGGCAGGGTCTGGGGAGAAGCTGCCCCCCACCGGGCCTACTCTGGCAGGGGATGCAGAGACCCTGCTGGCCCTGGAGGAGCCTCTGAGCCCCTTGGGGAGGAGGACGCACAGTGGTGACAGGAGGCGAGGACATGGCCTCCAGTTCCATTGACTCTGATGTGGGCCCAGCCTCTGAGAGCCCGTGGTGCCCAACAGGCGTGGGTGGACTGTCTGGAGCCTGAGGGCCAGCCAGACTGACCCTGGGGCTCAGCACCTCGCTGCCCCAGGCGCCCTCAAAGCAGCACCTCTAGACCCCATCGGGTGTTCTGGTGATGGGCAGGGGAAGACTGTGTCTCTGGATTTGATTTCTACAGTGACCTTACCTATGTGGTGAGGACTCTTACATTTGAAAGGAAAGCACTGATGATGTAAACAAATCACTGGTGGAAGGCTGGCGGTTTAACCCTGAAACAAATCCTGAGCGTGCTGTTTGAGGTGCTAGTGGCTTTGCTGGCCCCCTGCAACGTGGTGGCGTCTGAATGTAGAAAGGAGGTGGCAGTCGAAGCAGGGAGTGTAGTGGGGAGTGTGGGTGCAGCTAGTCACCCTAACCCTCAGAACCAGTCTGGCCTCTGGGCCTGAGGGAATCAGGGCCCCTGGCTGGGTACCAGAAAACTAACATTGACTATTTTTGCCCATTTCTACCAAGTATAGAGGCTCTGGGAATGGCGTCACAGGGCTGGGTGGGCACACGGACCTCTGAAGATCAGAGCCACAGTCCTCCCACTGAAGCTATAAAGTGAAGAGAGTTAATTCCTGCTCTCTTTGGGCTGTTGCCAGGAGAAGAATGGATAGAAAGGGCTTTAAAAATTAGAAGAACTATACAAGTGTAAACTGTTCATGGAATCAAAGGCCTTGTACCCCAGCACACAGGAAGTACTCATGGAAATGTCTGTTGACTGACCATCGAATCTAAGGTGACCTAAGGAGGGCTTCTTAAATCATCTGCTTCAGGTCTGTCCTTTTACAGATTAGGAAATGAAGGCTTGGGGAGATGATGCTCGAGTCGAGTTTGTGGCTCTTCTTTAGGGAAGACTTAGCAGTCCAGGCTGGGGTTGGCGAGCACGGTTCTGGAGAATCCTTTTGAGTCCCGTCCTCTGTGGTCTTAGGACTGGTAAGACCACAGGCTCTCCCCTCCCAGAGCCAGGGCAGAGGGCACATCACTAGGGGGGCCTTCCATCCCTCGTCCCTTCAGAACTTCCAGTCCACAGGTGACCTGGGAGGATGTGCAAGGGAACTGAAGCACTGCGAGGGCAAGCTCTGTTAAAAAGTATAATGTTGGGCTTGGGTTGGAATAGAAAAGCGGCTCCGGTTATGTACTGGTGGGTGAGATAAAGCCAGAAACATGGAGGGAGAAGAGAGACGCTTGGCTGTGGGACTAGAGGAGAAAAGTCAGAAGGGAGGTGGAGATCTCAGACGTCAGGTCAGGTGGCCCTCTGGGTGCAAATGGGGACGCCACTGGAGTCTGTGCCCCTGGCGCTGAGTGAATCCTGGTCCTCTCCCCTTCACCCTGGATGCCTGCCCTGCAGCCTGCGCACGTGTAGACCTGCCTTTACCTCCCGTGAGTTATGCAGGATGGGCAGGTCTCGCCTCAGCTGACGTAGTTGTGGTCTGGCGTGTACAAAGATGACCTGCCCAGGAGGCCTTCCTACGGGAAGAGGAGGACCGCAGCTTCAGGAAGTAGAGGAGAGTCGACGTAAGCAGCTTTCCTACCTGCAGAGGTCAGAGGAAGTCTGGCTGAGCAGGAGACAAGGGGTGGGGATTCCCCTCATCCGTGCCAGGCCCTCCAGCTGGGGGCCCCTGGCCTCGGGAGTAAAATGGAGCTGTAAGGGGCACACTGGCCCCTACAGGAAGGAAGACTGCATCCCTTGGCAGGAAAGGATGCCTGCCCCAGGAGTTGTCCTCCTTGTCTATCGTGGAGGCAGGCAGGCAAGCAGAGAACCACCCAGCTCCTCCTCTGTGTCCCAAACCCAAGCCCCCAGGACACACTCAAACGCTGAATGAGCAGACAGATGAGCTAACGTACCTGAGTGTCAGCCACTCAAGAGTTTGATGAGGACAGAATGGAAATATTGGCTCTTTGCTCTTTCCCTTGCCTCCCTGCTTCCGTCACTCATACTCCCTCACTGTACTGGGCTGGAGGGAAAAGCAGGGCAGAGCTCGGTTTGTGTAAGGAGCTAGCAGAAGGCCTGGGAGGGGACCTGAGTACTGTGAAGCAGACAGGAGGACGCCAGGAGCGGAGAGCATGACCTGCCGCCAGCTCCTGGCTTCACGTCCTCCTTCCCAGCTTCCCCTCTCTAAGATTTCCTCTACCCCTCATCACTCTTAACTCATTCCTCTTTCCTGTGTTTTAGACCCACAATTCCAGTGAAATTACACAACACTCAAGGGCACAACATTCAACCATGTGCAAATCCAAGCTGGCGTCTCCACTCTTCTCTTAAAGCGCACTTCCGCCGAGCAGGCTGCGGGCCACTCCAGGCAGACACTTGTTTCTCTTTGGTGACCTCCTCTGTCTTACTTCTCACGTCCATCAGTTACAGGGTCCTCTCAGTTGTGCCTCCTACACTAACTTTAAACCCTTCTCCATTGCCTTTATCATCTCTAAACATGCACTATGGCACAAAGCTCCCTGACTAGCTTTCTCTTCAATGCAACCACTGTGGGCCCAGGAACAATCTTATCAGAAAGTAAAGCCGATCAGACCACCTTGTCACCCTGTACCCTTCAACGGCTCTCTGTGGCCTATAAGCTAAAATCCACGTGACTGGCTGACAAAGGCGTCATGCCAGCCTCAGCCTGCCTTCCATGCCTCTGCTCCACACGCCTCTCCAAGCAGCTTGCAGCTCCTGACCCCCACAAGCCCTCTGACCATCCATGCCTGGACGTGTGCCCTTCCTGCCTCACGTCTGATGAGCACTGCGGGGTCTGTGTGTGCCCAGAACCCTCCTCTGCCCTCTGAAGTCTTATTCCCAGGCCCCAGCTGCCCTGGAATCATACACATGGGCCTCTCCTTCCATACAGAAGTCAAGGGAAAGACCGACATCCTACCATCTTTGTGCACTCTGCATATAGGACAGTCTCAGTGTTGGTCAAAAGAGAGCAAGGCAGGGAAAATGGATGACCAAGCAGGACACTGCCTTTTCTGTACAGACTTGTGTTGTGACAAGATTTCCTGGAGGACGGGAGGCCCAGGCCCCTCAACCTCCTTTCTTCCAGTCACCAACGGTTCCAGTGGTCAGACTGTGCATTTGGAAGCCAAATATGAAAATAATGAAATCTAAGACATGAGACCATTGAAACTCCTTGAAGAGAACATAAGCAAAACGTTTTCCAACATAAATTGTGGCAATATATTCTTGGATCAGTCTCCCAAAGCAAAAGAAATAAAAGCAAAAATAAACAAATGGGACCTAATCAAAATTAAAAGCTTTTGCACAGCAAAGGAACCCATCAACAAAATGAAAAGACAACCTGCTACAGAAAAGAAGAAAACAGTTTGTAAACAATGTAACAAGGAATTAATTTCCAAAATATATGAACAGTTCATACAACTCAATAACTACCCCCCCCCACCCGCCGAAAACTGGCATGTGTGCATGCTCAGTTGTGTCCAACTCTTTGTGACCCCATGGACTGTAGCCCACCAGGCTCCTCTGTCCATGGGATTTCCCAGGCAAGAATACTAGAGCGGGTTGCCAAGTCCTCCTCCAGGGGATCTTCCAGACCTAGGGACCAAATCTGCATCTCCTGCATTCCAGTGGAGTTCTTTGTCACTGAGCCTCCTGGAAAGCCCCCCGAAATGGGCAGAATACCTAAACTGACCTTCCTCCAAAGACATACAGATGGCCACAAACACATGAAAAGATGCTCAACATCACTAATTATTCAGTTCAGTTCAGTTCAGCCCAGTCGCTCAGTGGTGTCCGACTCTTTGCGATCCCATCCAAATCAAAACCACAATGAGATATCACCTCATATTGGTCAGAATGGCTAGCATTAAAAAGTCTACAAATAACAAATGCTGGAGAGGGTATGGAAAAAACGAACCTTCCTATATACTGTTGGTAGGAATGTAAATTGGTGCAGTCAACTATGGAAAAGTCTGGAGGTTCCTTATAAAATTAAAAATAGAGCTACCATCTGATCCAGCAGTCCCACTCCTAGGCACACAGCCAGAAATTATGAAAACTGTTTCAAAAAGATACATACACCCCAGTGCTCACAGCAGCAGTCTTTACAAAAGCCAAGATATGGAAATGACCCAAATGCCCATCAACAGATGATTGTTTTAAGAAGATGTGAGGAACACACACACACACAATGGCACATTACTGACCCATAATGAAGAAACATTGCCATTTGCAGGATGGACCTAGAGAAGACCACGCTAAGTGAAGTCAGTCAGAGAAAGACAAATATCCTATCACTTATATGTGGAATCTATAAGAATTATTCTATGTACAAAACAAACAGATCCATAGATGCAGAAAACAAAGATGTGGTTACCAAAGGGAAAACAGGAGGTAGGGAATAAATATTAGGAGTATAGGATTTACAGATACACACTAGTATAAATAAAACAGTTAAGCAACAAGGATTTACTGTATAACACAACAGTCGGTATTCAATATCTTATAATAACCAAAATGGACAATCTGAAAAAAAAAAAAAATATATATATATATATATATAACTGAATCACTTTGTTATTCAGTGATTAGTTTGAATCACTTAGTTTCACCTGAAACTAACCCAACATTATTTATCAACTCCAATTTTTAAAAAACCCACCAACAGAATCTATTAACAGGACTTGTCTCTTTCAGTAACCTTGGGGGCAATATCATCAACGAGGTGGTCCTGAACCTGCTTAAGGCTGGGCAGTCCCGGGAAGAAGTCAGGATGGAACACTTGGAGTCCCGCCTCCACGCTGAGATTGTGGCATCCACAGGTAAGTGATTGCCAGCCTTGCAGAACATAAGCCTCTGGTGAGAGGGGAGGTAGAGAAAAACGTGTACGTGCTGGAAGTTGTGCTCATGAGACAAGACAGGGTACTCAGGACCACAGAGGCGCCATATAATATTCTTGTTGTCAGCTTGATGTAGGCATGAGAAAAGTCCTATTCTGAAAACTATTCCTTAAAAAGGGAATAGTTGGCCTTGGCCATACAGACCCCTTGAAAAAGAAAAGTCTCACTATGTGAGTCTCAGTGGCTCACCCTCCAGTTGTAGGCAGGGCCGCTGCACCTCTGCCTTCTGCCATCAGATGAAACCACAGCCTGGAAGGCACACGCAATCTCTCCCTCTCACACGCCTAGTTCCTCTCGGCCCTCTCTCCCTGAAGGGAGACACAGTTGCATAGTTCTTGACACAGACTTAAGACAGCCTTCCCGGAGTTGCCCTTAGGGTGGGGGAACACCTCGACTCCAGCTGGGCTCAGCCCCAGATCAGAACTCATGTAACCCTGCTCTTGATTTCAGACAGTGGCTTTGGGCACAGCCGTCTCGTGAAGGAAAACCTGATTGACCTCTTCATCCCCTTCCTGCCACTGGAGTTCCGTCACGTGAGGCTGTGCGCACGCGACGCTTTCCTGAGCCAGGACCTCCTGTATACAGAAGAGGCCCTCGATGAAATTGCTAGGATGATGGTGTACGTCCCCAAGGAGGAACAGCTCTTCTCATCTCAGGGATGCAAATCTATTTCCCAGAGAATTAGCTACGTCCTGCCTGAGGGCTAGATGAAAACTTCCCGAAGCTGCCTTCCTTCCTCTAATGGACCCTGGGCTGTCGTGGCAGCACACTGTCCAGGACATAAGGGGTTGGAAGGGCAGGCTAGCAACCGGCAGTCACGAGCACACAAGCGGTGTGTAGAGGGGAGGCCTTAGATCAGAGATAGAGCCAATGCTTAAGATCACGTGGTGCCTTAAAGAGCCACATTCCGAAATGTGAGCCAGCTGGTTGGGGGAGGTCATGCGGGAGACATCCCAAGGATTTATTAGCATCGGCCTGCAGATGCCTGGCCTTGGTGTTGGGGCTGAGGCTGCAGTATGCTCGGTGACAGAGAAGGGGAAGACTAACTTCTGCTTACCAGTGGCAGGGGCTGACCTCATGTTTGCAGGCTGGTGGGTGAGCTTTCAAGTTGTTATTCCCAGAGGAAGGCTGAGCAGCTTCTATCTGTGAGCTCAGGCCAAAGCTCAGAATAAAGGACACAGGGGAAGTTTTTTTTTTTTTAATCAGTATAGGTGAAGATTTCTTCTGCTCTGCAGATTTTTAAGACTTAAATTAGTGACCTTAACATATGTAAAGATTAAAATTTTGTATTTTTTTCTAAAACCCTTGGCTTACTTACCTTCTTATTGAGCCCTAGTAATCATGCTCCTGCAGCAAAATTACATGCGCCAGGTGGTACGGATGGGGACTGGTGGAGACAGGGTGTGTGCTGGCACCCAGAGCTGACGGGGGGGTCACCTGCTCTGCCAACTTAGCTCTGTTTGCTGCGGGACCACGTCAACTAAGCCAGGCTATTTCTGCCTCTTACTGAAGAGGCCCTCCGCAGCATCTTGCCCTTATTTATGAAAACAGCACTCCTGTGCTCCCAGGTTTAAAGTCGTCCTTGAGGACCGAATGGCCACGTGTAGATGTGGGCATTGTGCCTCTAGATACACAGGAGGTGCTCACCGTTCTGCCCCTTCCCTTGGTTCTCCCCTTCTACCACGCTTCTGGAATCACACACGGCTTGCTTTCGTGTCATCACCTCAGGTGGCCCTTTTATTTACAGTCCTCCCCACCCTCTCACCAGTAGCGCGAGTAAAAGGGAAACGCTTCTGGTTCTCTCCCATTTAACAATTACATTAATTTACTCCAGTAGCTGCCCCAAGGCTAGGAGCACCTAGCCTGAGCCACATTAGATACCCAATCAATACACACACGAATGAAAGGAGCTTGGTTTTGCACCATCCATGGGACAGAAGTAAACTTGGCCTAACTGCACAATGAAATGGGGGGGTCAGTCTTAAGCGCCTGTCTCAGTCTAGAGCATCTCGGGAACAGTCTTGCAGCCCCCCAAGCCTATAACATACCTGGATCTAAACTCTGTAGACACACTTTAAAAGGCACGTTGTACAGCTTTAGGTCTCAAAGCCACGGAACAGCTGACCCTTTCAGCACAGGTCAGCCATATCTGATGTCATAAATACTGGGTCAGAACCTCATACCTTGGGACCAGAACGAGCAACAGGCTACAGTAATTCCATACACTCCCCTGGAGCCAGAAACTGCTCAGCGGCTCAGCCACTTACCTCCCGCTGGTGAGACCACAGGAAGCTGTTGATAACTTCAGTTTAACCTTGGTAATGACTGTGCTTACCTCATAGGGCTGTGAGAATTAAGTGAGTTAGTATTTATCAAGTACTCAGGACACAGAACTTTGGCACCATACTCAAAGCCCAGGAAGGGCCTTTCCTGCCATTCTGTCAGACTCCTGGTTTGTTTCAGGTAACTTGATGTTTGCAAACACATCATGTGCCACATGTGATGCCTAACCTCATGTAATTCTTAACACTGCGGATTAAACTACCTCATGTAATCCTTAACATTATGACTTAGGGATCAATGTAATCACCATTTAATGACTGAGAAAACTGGGGCTGTAAGAGGTTTAATTATCTTTACAGAGCTCGTCAGTGGAGAAATGGAATTCAACTCAGGGAGTCCAACTCCAACGCTTTAATGACTTGTTTCTAAAATGATTTTTTTTTTTTTTTGGCGAATGCCATAGCCTCGGGTTTGGAAAGTATTGTAAGCAATACAAAGAGGGAAAAGATAACAATGGGAGGTTCTCCTCAGAAAAATCTGAAACAATTTCTAAACTAAAAATGTGTGGGGGAAAAGGACTGACAGTGGAGGGTACAGAGGTGTATAAACTGATGCTTAACAGCGTCAAGGAGGAAAATTTTTCCTCTTTCCCTTTCTAGAGTCTTTGGCTGGCCTAGTAATTAAGTTGACATAGATTAAGAGGAGAAAAATAAAAGTTTAATAAAATGTATACATGGGCAAGACACAGGAAAACTAACTTCAAAATGGCAGAAATTATCACCTTAAATACTATTTTCAGCTAAAGACAAAAGCAGATATTGGGTCCAGCGGGGCAGGGAGGTGCGGGCCGGCGGTCAGTTACGGACGGTTACCAGGAAAAGCATAGTAAACCAATGTAAGGTGGTTCTGCAGATTTACTGATAAGTCACCACCTTCTCTGTTGTTAAGTTTCTAGAGATGTGATCCTCCTCTTCCAGGAACAGCAAGGGAGATACTCTAACAACTGGAGAGCTCCCTCAGAAATGTAAATCTCTTACAAAAGGATAACTTTTACTCAGTTTTCAGAGCTTCACCTGTGTCTGCAATTTCTTATAGATAACCAACTTAAAATAATCCTTATGCTAAAGAAGCACATTTTGGGGTGGCAAACTCTGCTCCCCTACAACAGCCATTCTAATCGAACATTATACACACATCCCTTGAGTATATGCTACTCATCCTTCAGCAAAATGTCACTTCTATTAGAAATGAGCATTCTATAAATAGAGTCAAATAGTGGAATCAAAATGTCATAAATTTCTTAGCTAGGCAGAAATTCGTGAGTTTTCTAAAATATACATACTATTTATATGTACAAAAATTTTTCTACTATGCTTTATAAAGGCTTAAGAATATCAAAAAGAAACTGAAAAACAAATGAAACGGGAGCACTGAATATGAAACAGAAAAAGTGAACAAACTAGATACAAGTACTAGACTTCTAATTTAAGAACACGGATATGCCACAAGCAACAAACGTTTACTGCACAGCACGGGAAACTACCATTAATATCTTGTAATAACCCATAACGGAAAATAATCAAAAAATAGTGTGTGTGTGTGTGTATGTATAACTGAATCTATATATACACATATATTGAATGGGGGCTTCCCCAGGGGCTCAGAGGTAAAGACTGTTTGCAGTGTAGGAGCCACAGAAGATGCAGGTTTGATCCCTGGATCGGGAAGATCACCTGGAGGAGGGCATGGCGACCCACTCCAGTATCCTTGCCTCGAGAGTCCCATGACGAGAGGAACATGGTGGGCGACAGTCCAGGGGGTCCCAAAAAGTGGGACGTGACTAAGCAAGCACACACACACAACTGAACCACCTTGCTGTGCACCTGAAACGCTGTAAGTCAACTACACTTCATAAAATATATATATTAAAAATTCAAAACCAGAGGGATGGGATGGGGAGGAGTTGTGGGAGGGGGGTGTGGGCTGGGGGATACTTGTACACCCATGGCTGATTCATGTCAATGTATGGCGAAAACCACAATATTGTAAAGTAATTAGCCTCCAATTAATAAAATTCAAATGTTACTTCTAAAAGCAATGAAATCACTCATTTCTTAAAAATTGAAGACCAAGTCAAAGAAGACTAGAATGTTCCCTGTGAGGTTCTACACTTACTCCATTAATGCTGCTTCGGCTCCAAACATTTTTAGAACTTCATTTGGAGCTGTCCTCAGAATGAACTTTGAGAGCATGAAGTTTCATTTTACAGTCAGCTCATGTTGGATGGATGGATGGACAGACTCATACACATCACTCACCTTACGTATCAGCTGGGCTCCAGATGATCCTCTGGCCATTTCCAAAACTAATCCATCAGAGGATGAGTAGCCACACTTACAAAGAACCACTCGAAAGAATGTTCAGGGGATGCTTGCCAAAATCAGCTTCTTTACCTTACAGATACCATTATATATATATAAAGAGAAATTATGCTTAAATTACCTATCAATTAAAATTATTGGGTAAACACTCCAATCACAAGCCTATATTGACAATAAAATATTGCAACCTTTATTTAAAATAAAACACAAGTTGGCAAGCCTTGTGAGACAACAGGCAGACAGCATTCCCCTTTCAAGGGTCTCATTATTTACATCAAGTTTAACACTGTTAGCAGTTCACAGTCAGACAACAGGGTGAAAGTATTAAATTAGAAAAACGAAACACCTGAAAATATATTACAATAACAAGAACAAATACCTGACAACACTGGTAGTGTGACCCATGACGGATGTGTTTTCCGTTAAATCCCATACTGTCTCACCGTGTCCCCTTAGCAACGCACCCAGGGGTAGGCCCTCCAGACGTGCTCCTCTGGACCCCTCACACATAACCTGCAGAGCGTGACCTTTGGTATAAACATTAAACAAGTTCTAAAGAATCTGAATCATATGGTTTAAGGACAAAGTTCTATCAACCACCATGAAATGTTCAAACTTATTTTTGCCAAGCAAGCACAACACTGGAGTTTCTCCACTGATAGTCACTACAGAATTAAGATTGCAAAGAAAGTAAAGTGTCGGGTCTACCCAGGGGACAGGGCTCTGAGCATGCACAGAGAGCTCAGTCAGCCTGTTCACAGCACACACACTAACCAGGGCACAGCTTCCAGTCACCACAGGGAAATCTGAGTAGCTCCTCCCACTCCCCTCCTCCTTAGCACAACAACAGTGTATGTACATAATGTGGAATCACATGTACCCTCGGCGCAGATCTGAAATATGGTGGTGTCCAAACATACGTCCTAAAGAATGATAAGACGAGTACCTCATGGGTCCTTCCAGCTGCTGAATACTAATTTCTCTGAAGGACAGTCTAATCAAGGTGACTTCTCAAAGTCTCAGCAAATGTCCTTCATGATGGAGTTCCAAGAGTGGTCACAGTGAAAACCGGTTTGTCAAAACAGAGGAAGGCTGGTTGTCTGGCCTTCATCTATTGGAAACATCTGTCTCGTGGCATTCTTGCCACTCATAACACATGGTACACTACTTCTGAATTGTACAGAACAGTATTTGGATTCTCCACCAATAACTTCTGAATCGAGAATAAATTTGTTTGGCCTACCTATGCTGTGTTAGAAATGCTGAAAATTATCTTTTGATGTGAAAACTTTACTAGCCAGAAGTCCCATTCTCCAATTAAGAGTTTATACTGCTTAATTACATGACTCAAATGCCTATCCTGAGGCTTAGAGGCGAATCTAAGCAAGCTCCAACCAGACAAACTCTGCATTTCCTTTCTAAAAGCCTGCTGGCATTTCACAGTCTACCTCCCCCATGTCCTGAAGAGTTAGCGAGAACTCGCCAGAGACCTCACGCCCTGTGTGCACAGTAGCTCAGCAGCTTGAATGACAGCAAGAATCTGGAAACTTGCTGCTTTGAGTACAATGATGAACAGAGAACCTCACAGAACAGACACAGTGTGTGTTGGGGGGGTGGGGAGGGGCGAGGGGCACACCACGGCCCTTCAGCTTAAATGGAGACATCCTTTCCCACAGATGGGCTGCAGGTTTGAAGATCTGTGCACACGTCACCTGTGACGGCGGGCTGAGGTCACAGGCCCTGCTGCTGTGTTCAGGTCACAGAGCAATGGGGAAGGGAAAGGGTGTAAATTTTCTAGGAGAGGTCAACTGTTTCAAATTTGTAATAGTGCACTTGGAGGGTGGAAAGGGCCCAGTTGAGAGCGTCTCCCCACCAGCTCAGCAAGCAGGGGCAGAAACGTGCAGCGTCTATCTAGCCAGCAGCCCACTCACTGTGGCTCTAAGCCACCGCCACCAGGAAGTTCGCTTCCCCCAGTTTTAGTTCAACAACCATGCAACATCAACCTAGCTGACAAATCCTCTCCTCTGCAAAACAAACGAAACCCATCTCCAAAGGCACAGTTCTCTAGGAATGACCTCTGCCAGTCCGAGTCAGCCCGGAATCAAGATGCCCCACGCTGGCCTCCTCACCTGGAGAAAAACACTGATGATCACTTGGGTGATCACAGGGTGGAGTCTTCCCTAACTTCCGAGGGAGATGTGGGTCTAGGATGTGGAGTCAGAAGTGAAGGAAATCTCTTGCACCCTTGTTATCTCAAGACAGAACACACGCAGCTCAGGCAGGTGGTGTGAAAAGCAGCAGCCCCAGGGCAGAGACTATCTTCTGGGACTCTGCAGTAAACGTCACAGAGGACAGGCTGGGGCCACTGGGGCTCAGACGCTCGGGAGCAGGGCACCGCCCATTCCACAGCCCTGAGATCCTCCCCACCCCCTCCCCCAAGTCACACGGGAGGGCAGAGGATGGCAGTGAACGTCTGGCTGTCATGGAGCTGCAACAAAGCAGGTAACGGTAATTGTCACTCCAGGCAACAATGCTGGCTTGCCAAAGAAAAGCCAGCCTTTACTTTTAAAAGTTTGGTAGCTGGAAAAACTGGAACTCCCTCCAAAGAATATAAATTCCCCACTGTTAAAGAGTGGGACAAGTTTCCGAACCAGCCCAAGGCCTCTTCTCTGACTGGTGAGGCTCTGGCTAGTAGAAGATGTCCCTGAGCGGTCACATGGAAGGTATGGGCAACCCCAGGGCTGCCTTTCCCTATTTCTCATCTGTTCCCACATGTCCCCAACTGAAGCAGGAGGTTACCAAAGAACTGACAGAAGCTGACACAGAGAGACAGACAGCTGAAGTCTATTAATATATAAGAAGAAATTTATGTCCAGAGACACTTACCTAAAGATGACTGGTCGTAACAGACGCTTGGGACACAGAGATGGCCCCCAAATCCAGGTAGAATGAGTTAATGCAAGCAAGATGATGAAACCTCAAAATCATCAAGAATAAAAACGTAGACAACCCTGTCAGCTCAACGTGAATGCCTTGGGGCGTGGGGGGGGTTGAATGCAGAGCCTGATGGTAAGAGTGACATCAGTAGCAAAAATGGAAGGAAGTAGGAGAGGCCCGAAAGCAGTGAGCTACAACTCAGAAGTGGCCACCAAAGCAACTTCCTCTTGAGTATCTTTGTAATAAAGAGGTGAGTTACGTTCCGCTACTCCTCTTAGGAGGCAAAAAAAAAAAAAGGATGGTAAATGTCAAGCTCATCTATAATTGGTAGGAAATCCTAGAAAATTAATTCCCAAAGTGCACTGGTTCTACAGCCATCCCCCCCGCCCCCCAAAAAAACAACAAAACTATACAGGACATAGGTTAAAAAAGACACTGTCAACATGAACAGGTAACGAGTCTGCTCCCACCATCTATATTTAGGACATGAAATGGCTGAGCATGTGGTGGACAAATGTTCGGGGGTGAGAGCGCCTCACTCTTGAGTCAAGGTCCCTGGAAGAGCTTCTTTGTTCTGGAGTGAGTACATGTTACTGAAGTTTTATAATTAAGCCATAAAGTTGGTCCCTAGTTTTGGGAAGTTATTCGGCACTGAGTTACCATTTTAGCAAAAGAGTTGCCACACCTGCACATACTCATTTGGCAGTTTCATACTTATAAATGTGATAAATCACAGAGCTGATTGTTTATATATCTCTATTTTCGGGTCCCCTGCACACAAAACTTGTAAGTCAATCATCACCTAAACAGACATTTAGATGTCTAAATTATAGACATCTATATAGACATTATAGATGTCTATGTCTAAATAGACATTAATAACACAACTTTATAGTTATATTACTTTTTCTCAAAGTGCTTTCATATATTATGTCAATTATTAAAATGATACGAAACAATAAAGTTTTTTGTTTCTGTTTAAGAAAAAGGAATGTAGGACTAGGTTTTTCTTTAAGTTGCTACTTCATTACAAAGTGCAGATTGCTGGGTCGCTAAGGTCTGTGCAAAAGAATGACCCCACATGATTTTTTAAATTACTGAGTTCTACTGAATGCCTGCTTTGCTAGTGTAGCCATTACTTAACATTCCAGGCCCTTAAGGTCAGAGAGTGCCAGGAACGTGTGCTTTAGAAAGTGTGCAGCACCCGTGCAGACAGATCGTCTGAGTCACTTTTTTTGCAGTGTCTCACAGGGCAACAGGAACGGTGGCAAGACCCCACAGTGAGAAAGTGAATTAAGAACCACACTCTAGCCTTGGTTCTGCCACTAAATAACTGCTCTGAGCTCATGGGCAAGTAACTTCAACATCCTCTCTTCCCATTTCTTAAGCTGTGAAGAAAAAAAGCTTACTGCTCACAGTGCTAGAGAGATTCTTGGAAAACACACTGTTTGAGACCTGGCCCCACAGGGAATTCCACAGGGTGAGGCCAATGAATCAGGATTTTTGTTGTTGTTGTTGTTTTTTTAAACTCCAGGAAATTTTGTTGCACATCCTTGGCAAAAGCTCATTGGATTAAGTGTTAATAACAGCAGTAGTTAACATTTGTGGAGTACTCATTACATGCCAGACACTCAAGCTACGTATCTTACACACATTATCTCATTTAATCCTTACAACAACCCTGAGGTAGTTACTATTATTATCCCTGTTTTCCAATGAAGAAACTAAGGCTGAGGAAGGTTAACTGTGACTTGCCTTCTAGACTGGCTTTAGAGTCTGAACTCTTAATCACTTATCTAAACTGTATCCTTAAAGCCCAAAAGCTTTAAAAGCCTTAAAGCATGACTTTGTTAAATAAATATGGGTAGTGCCTTAGCAAAGTCAGCATTTTATTAACTGGGCACTATTTTACCAGTCAACTTTCAGCTGATGTGTACAAAAATTCTACCTTAAACCCCATAATTCAGCTAAAAAAGGGTCTGCTGTTGCTGCTGCTGCTAAGTCGCTTCAGTCGTGTCCGACTCTGTGCAACCCCAGAGACAACAGCCCACCAGGCTCTCCCGTCCCTGGGATTCTCCAGGCAAGAACACTGGAGTGGGTTGCCATTTCCTTCTCCAATGCATGAAAGCCATTGGAGAGTGAAAGTCATTGAAAAGTGAAAGTCAAGTCGCTCAGTCGTGTCCAATTCTTCGTGACCCCATGGACTACAGCCTACCAGGCTCCTCCGCCCATGGGGTTTTCCAGGCAAGAGTACTGGAGTGGGGTGCCACTGGGTCTAGTGGAGCCCTAATAACCTCAATGTATAGAGGTTACCTGGAAAAACACTGAATCAATTTCTCAGGACCAATTTTTTTTTAAGGCTATATCTCTGTAAGTCACAATGGAGATCTGTAGGAAAATATACACATTTTAATTGTACACAAAGCCTTTTAGGAAAATACTTCATGTAAAGCACAAACAAGATGCATTTTACACAACACTGCATTGTAAGGTAGTAAATCTAAACTGAAATCGTATGATCTGTACATGAGAAGACTCCGTCTGTGGCAACCCCAAAGGGACACACACATGTAACCACTTTAGAAAGTTTTCAACACCTTGTAGAAGGGCTTTTGCTCCTGCTGTCTGCTTTGTTTTAAAACTAGACAGAATTAAACTACATTTTTAGTTTCTAAAAGTAATTTTCTCTGCTTTGAATTCAAATGTTTAAATTTATATACGGTTAGTTTTTTAAAAATCTGGTCCCTTTCAAGTAGAAAAAGGAAAAAAACCTAAGTTACATTTTCATAGTAAGTTGACAGTGTCTCTTTAACCCGAACCCTGAGCCCTCAACTCCTGAAGTTGCAGTTAAAGCATCACGTGGATGGAGTATGCTGCAACAGTCAATGCTACTCTTGACAGTGTTGAGGGAAAAATGAAAATCCACTCATGGACATACTGAGCACCTACTATGAATGAGACAGAGCCAGGTGCTACCCCTGAGTAAGACCCAGCCCTCACCCTCAAAGACTGCTCTTCGGTGAGAAAACCAGGGAGCTTAAATACACTCAGTAGTGTTCCTCCAAGGCTTATTTTCAGAGCTCTCAAGAAAAGACCCCTTGCTTTTAAAAAAAAAAAAAAGAAGAAAGAAAGAAAGAAAGAAAATCCCCTGAAAAACGATTCTAATCCCTCAACTTGCATCCACAATGACAGGGATAAACTTAAAAAGCAGCATAATAATATTCTAAAGTTTTAGCTTTCCCTGCCCCACCCTTAAAAGGCTAATTGCTAAAACAATTTCAAGTTTATGGAAGTATATGATGAAGGAGAGTGGCAAAGAAGCAGGTGGCCAGAGGACTGTTGGTTTTCAAATCCAAGTTAAAGGGAACTCTTCTAAACATTACAAAGAAATTAGCCAGATCTCTGGTTGCCTGTGTTCCACCAACGAGTAACAGTCAAGAGGGACCACCCAACCCCTGAAAGGAATGCCCAATACTGCCTCCTCCCTGCTTTTTATTCTTTTTGCCTGGGACTCCTCTGGAACACCCATAGAAAGAATCAATTCCTTTCTTTCTAATGAAAACTAAAATTTCTTCTTGGTCAAAGATGCCAAACTCTGTCCAAAATCGTTTTTCCCCTTAGCCTGATTAGTATAATCTCAGCAGTTTTAAAGTTCATCATCTGCTACCAAGCAAAGATGATGAAAAAGGAGAATGAAAAACATGTATTCATACATAACAATACAGCACTAAAGAGCTTCCCAGAGAGGCTCTCAAAGGGATAATTATACACTTATTTGCAAAACATCCTTGAGAACATGTATCATTACCTCCATTTAATAGATTAAGAGAAGGGGTGATGGGGCTGACAGTGGATCAATGACAGAGCCAGGAAGAAAACTCACTGTCCACCAGTGTTGAATTCCTATCTTCCTAAGTTAATATTCCTTTGGGAGAAAAAAATAATGAGTTTTTAAAAAATATTGCATTCTCTTTGGAGGCAGGAATGGAGGGGGCATAAAGTTTTAAAAAGAGAATGAAGTGGTCACTGGACTTAGACCTGGTATTGAGAGTATTAATAACATCTAACCAATTAGATTTGGTTCTAAATTCAGAAGTGATCCTAATTAACTTCTGTAACAATAACTGAATAGAGAAGGAAAAGGAACCGTTAGGTTTCCAAGATCTAATTGGCGTCCCCTGAAAATGACCTGCTCCTCAATTATGCATTTTTAAATAGAGGTGAAATGAAAAAATAAATATCAAAGAGTATTTCCAATATGATCTTTACAAACAAGCACAACAACTGGCAGGGGGAGTCAGTGAAAGAAGAAAAGCATGTGACAATAACTTAGGGTGATTCATTTGAAACCCACACAGAGTGAGAGAATGCTTCTCCCCACTCTCTACCTGGATTGGGTCTAAGGTGATAAGGGAGCGGAAAGGTACAGAGAAAGAGTCAATAGGGCCAAGCCAGCTTTTCCCCTCAGTCCCAGGCTCCTCGGCTGAACGCTGGGTTTCAAGAAGACACCCTTTCCCTGGCACTTTAGTTGACAAAGAAACATACATAGCTGCTCAAGTCCTTGGCCAGCATGTCAGTATGCAGGGACTCTCCTGAGAGCCCTGTCCAGGACTGTTATTTTCAATAGTGTTCAATGCTGGTTAATGCCCTGAATGCTGCCAGGACAGAGGAAGACAGCCTGCCCAGCAAGGGGCAGAGAAAAACCACCAGACACCCCCTATGCCTATGGATCACAGATAGGCACCAATGAGCACAAAGCCCATCCTCACCCATTATGAAATCATACACTAGCCTGGGAGAAGTGGCTTCTGCTAGGCAGTATACAACGTAGGAGGAGGTTTCAATCTCCCTGAACACACATCCTAGCGTTCTTTACCTCCGGCACCACTAACACACCAACAGACAAAAGGACAGGCGTGTACATAAAGGGCCACGTTTCCCAGTTTTGCATCTAGCCATCTGAGCTGCAGCTCTTACTGCAGCCGTGACCTTGTGGAAGAAAGGCTAACAGCAGCTTCCAACAGCCTTGAACAAAACCTCTTGGCCTCGTCCCCACCCACTCACTGAGATCAGTACCACTAGTACCTACTGGAGACCCTAGTCAATTCCCTTCCATGTGGTGCAAAGTGAGAGCCACAGCCACCCCGTTGTCTGGGCATAGACCCAGTGGCCTCGCTGGACAGCCCTGTTTGGCCAGCTCACATCACTCCAGGTAAGGACGGGCTGGACTCGGTCCTTCGTAGCTCGACAGGCACATGTCCCTGATGCTTCAGTGCAGCTTCTGATTTGGCCCACAACTGCCCTGCCCCTCATCTATTTTCCCTCTCTCTTATGGATTTTGCTTTTTGTTATTTTTGAGATGAACCTGTAAACGTGAGAACTCAGAGATCTGAGGTACTTCACAGAAACACACTCAAGTATCAGTCTTCCATTTTCTGAAACAAGAACACAAGTGAAACAAGTCCCCTTCCCTCTCCCCTCAGAAACGTGTGCATTTTCCCACCTGGCTACCAGTGGCTACCTCTGCACCACATCACTGATTTCCTGTACACACGACAGTAAGTTGTTAAGGACAGGGTTTGCCCCGGGCACGCCAGCGGCTGCGGAAGACACCTGCAGCTCCTGCAGGCTGAGTTCCAGTTTGCTCACAGCCTCTCGGAAGGCAAATTTGTTGCGAGTTTGGGGGATGCAGTCCACATAGCCTGAGCAGTAGTCGAGCAGCTGGTGGCCAGTGTCCACCAGCTGGCTGTTGGGCACAGGTTCCGTGATTGCACTGGACAGTAGGTCAGCACATTCCAGCAGGGCCTCCTTGCTGATTTTGTCGGCTGAGATTTTCTCGGCCGCCTGTTTGGTTTTTCTCAGAGCCACTTTAGTACCTGCTGTGCCGTTGGCCATTTTGGCTGGCGAGATGGAAGATGTGGGCAGAGGCACTTGAGGTGGAGGCATCCCAGGCCTCCCAGCTTTCCCACTGATGGGCACCGCCCCTGGAGCCGCCTTTTTCCCTCCCTCCTGTGTTTCTGACTTGGGCTGGACTGCAGTCGGGGCGACTGGCTCTTCCGTGGAGTCTGAGCACACGGACGGATGCTGCAGTGGTCTCATCACTGGTGGTGGGGGTGGGGCACACTTTGGTTTTACCCGGCGGGGTCGGTCCTTGTCTCCAGAGGAAGTGACCTGATGCTCTGATAAGAGCTTGAATTTATTCCCCTGAGAGTCTGTGCCAATGAGCTGCACATCAGCTGGAGTGTGCTTCAGAGTGGGTGAGATAAGGACGGGCACTTTGTGGTTATGAGTGGTTGGGAGGACCGCAGCAGTCTTGGCTGGAGAAGCCCAGCTGGTCTGCTCGCCATCCTCTGGGACTCCAGCCATGCCAAGTCGTGCCCCACCATTCCTCTCCTTGCTCTTGGGGGCAGCTGCCACTCCAGCCACCCCCAACCCTGGAGAATCCTTCTCTGTAGTGGCTGGATCCCCAGTGGGGGTTCTGAGAGGAAGAGCGGTGCCGCCTCTGGGCAAAAGTTTGGCTTTTGGTCTCTCCCTGGTCGGAGCGGCACCTTCCTCTGATTTTTTTGGAAGCGTGTCATTGGCCCTGTCCACATTCTCTTCTGGCTGAGAAGAGGTGGACACTGTCCTTTCCAGCTGGAGTTTGGACCTCTGGCAGTTCCTGGGAAGGGTCATTGCCATCCTATCCTGCTCTGGAAGCCCTGAGGACACGGAAGATGTAGAGTTTGACCTTGGAAAAGGCTTGGACGTGTCATCACTGGCTGTGGGTTTACCTGCTCGTAAGCCCAGTGTCTTTTTGATTAAGCGTGGTGTAAAGAAGCCTGTGATGCCAGACCACCCACCCCCAGCAGCGCCACTGCCCCCACCCCCACCACCGTCGTCATTACAGAGGTTCCTCTGTGCAAAGCTACCCCCATAGCACTTGGGTGGCACCAGACTCGCTTCTTGCTGGGCAGGAGTGAGAGAGAACCCTTCAGCATGCTGCAGAGAAGCAACAGATGAGAAGTTACCCGTCAGTTCGTATTTCTTGTGGGGCTGGTTCTCCATTTCTCGGAAGGAGCTGCTGCGTTTGGGGGGTGTGGGAGCGTTTCTCTTTTTCATAAAGGAGCTGAAGAAGCCTCCCTTCCTATCTCTGGTGAAGCATGTCTCTTTGGCATCTTCCAAGAGGCTGCTGGGTGACTTGTCTCTCTGCTTTCGAGGCAGTGCTGGGGACCCACTGGGGGCCTGTGCACTTCTAATGAACCCTGATTTTTTTAAAAAAAAGAAGAGCCAATCAGTATTGTGAAAAGTAAGTGACTCGCCTGAGTTACTAAGGCTGGACTGTGAAGAGTGTTGTTGGCATCTATTAAAAGTCAAGTGTTAGCAGGACTTGGAGGAAACTAATAAACACATTATCATGTCACACTGCTGTTCCAAATGTGATGTGAGATATAAACGGAAAGAAATAAACCTGCTGGTTTTTACCTCCGCATCCATCTTTTCCCTAGCAACTACAGAGCAACCTGGCTTCACCAATCAGACTCAGTGAAGAAATTTTTGCCAGAACCATAAGGACTGCAACTATCTGAGAATCAGGAATCTAGGAAATGGGGTGGGAGGCAGAGTTGTGTGCTGAATGGACACATCATGACTACTAACACTGGCAATGCAGAGCCGCGGACTAGAGTGGTAAATGAAACAGATGCCCGCCACACTCTTCCTTGAGGAAGATGGGCAGGAAAGTGGAAATAAAAGCTTCATGCCCCATGGCTCTTTAAACAAGGCGGTTTGCCTCTGCCTCCCCAGGGACTCGTACCTGGTGCTGAACTAGAAGCAGAATTTTCTGTGGCATCTTGTGCCCCCTCGATGTTCTCCTTGTTCTCCCCCTGCTTCTTCAGCGTCCGGGTCTTGGAAGGGAGCAGAGGCAGCCGGGGCAGATACGGAACCACAGATGAGGCGGCAGCGGCCCTCCCAAGCTCCTCAGCAACCTCTGTGTGGAGGACAGGGCAATGAGAAAAAGAACAATTTTATGACAAAAGAGAAAAAAGGGAGTTTTCTCTTTTCAGAACAGGCAGACAACTGAGAGGACCTGAAGGAAGAGTACCGAAACGTGTGTAACTGGAGTCACAAAGTATGCACCCTTCGAGTTTGGGCTTACTTTTGCTCAGCATTCTAGCTGTAGATTCATCCACGTTACTGAATGTGGCAGGGGGTTTTCTTGTTGCTGTGTATTGTTCAAATATGTGAATACACCAAAATTCATCCATTCTCCTCTTGATGAATATTTGTTGTTTCCAGTTTGGGGTTATTAACACTGCTAGAAACACCCTACTATGTGTCTTTGACTGCAACAATGGTATGCACGTCTGCTAGATCCAGGAGCAAGACCGGTGGGTCACAGGGCCAAACTGGCTGTCCCAGTCTCCATCCCTAGTAACTTATAGGAAAGTCCTGGTTACTATGCATGCTTGCCAAAGTTTGATGTTTGTCTGATTTTAATTTTAGCATTTCAGAGGTAGGTGTGTAGTGGCCATTCATTGTTTTATTTTGTACTTCTCTGATGATGGGTGATTTCATATGTTCACTGGTCAATTGGATATGCTTATTTACTAACTTATTCAGAGGTTGAACAAAGCAAACAGCTATTCGCAGATATTTTTATTTTCAGGTTGTGCCTTGCAAAAAAAAGGAGGCTAGATACATTTCATGCTGATGAAGCAAATGAGGCTCCTGAAAATGTGTTCACCCTATTAGTAAGCCTCAGCTGATTAAAAGTGGCCATCGGATTTGCGGCTTTTAATAATAAGGCAAAGACTCACTTTGCTATTCATTCCTGAACAAAAATGAAGTATGGATCAGTCAAACTTTGGAATTTTGTAATTTACAACATTTTTGGTAATTACTTTTCAAAATTGATCCCCCACAAGTGTGGGTAATAGCACATAATTCAAGCCATGCCAATGAGATTCCAATGATATTCAGGATTTGACTCCACATGAACTAAAGGGTACAGAGAACAGTTCTCTGATAGGGAGCTGCTTAATTTGGCCCAGAGGGCGAGCTGTGCCCTCCCCAACCTGTAGAAGTTCCATATATAGAAGGACGAGGATGGAAATACTTGTCATTAAACTCTGGTGGTGTACTTTTTCCCTTCTTCTTAGCAAAACACAATAAATCACTAAAGGAAGCAGAAAAAAACATCAACTTGCCTAATTTCTTCTTCAAACGTTTTTTAACTTGAACTTAAGTAGTGAGTGCTCTGTTCAATTATGAAGAAAAAGAAAAATTTGAAAAAATATGTATATAACTCTGGAACTACACCAAAATGTCTAATAGGCAAGTATAACTCAGAATTCTGTGTTTTTAGCTCTCGAGGAATAGCCTTTCTATCTCTTAAATTTCATCTATTTGCTTATGTATTTAGTGTAGGCTGTGCGGGGCCTTTGCTGCTGCTCTAGGCATTCTCCATTGCGGTGAGCGGCGGCCACTCTGCAGCTGCAGCGTGTGGGCCTCTCGCTGTGGCGGCTTCTCTTATTGCAGAGCATAGGCTCTAGAGCACACAGGCCTTACTAGTTACGGCGCGTAGGCTCAGCTGCCCCCCAACATGTGGAATCTTCCCAGACCAGGGATCGAACTCGTCCTCTGCACTGGCAGGCAGATTCTCAACCACTTGACCACCTGGGAAGTCCAGTTGCTCTCTTCCTAAGAAGTAAGTTTATTTATTTTCTGACTGGGCATTTAATCTGTTCAGTATTTATTTTTGCTTAGGCTCACCAGGTCTTAGGTGCAGCATGCAGGATCTTTGATCTTCAGTGAGACATGTGGGATCTTTTATTACATGTGGGATCTTAAATTCTTAGGTGTGGCACGACGGATCTAGTTTCCTGACCAGGGATCCAACCCGGGTCCCCTGCATTGGAAGCTCACAGTCTTAGCCACTAGATCAGCAGGGAAGTTCCAACAAGTATGTTTACTGTTTGACTTTTGCATATAATTTTAAAGAGACATTATAAACAAAAGTAGGAAACTTCCTGTATGTGTCCATATACTTGTTTTTTACCTAAGAAAAAGATTCTCACTGTTCATAGCTTAGCTTATTTAACATTCTCTTTCTAAACTCCTTTCTGTGTCAATATATTTAAGAATGTCATTTTAACTACTTAATTATAGGGATGTAATAATTAACTTACTGGATACTTAAATGTTCTTAATTTTTCAGTATTATAAACTATACTCTGATGTAACACCCTTACAGCTAAATCTTTGTTCATACTCTTATTAAAAATATGAGCTAGAGAGACAAAGATACATTTTAAAACAGCAAAAGAAAAAAGAA